>NW_027187370.1:2596722-2772523 GCF_028583685.1 Petaurus breviceps papuanus
AGGGCTTATTTTAGAGGAATCTTACACAGTAAGGGGAGGGCTTATTTTCGGGATAGGTCTTATTATCGGGGAAACACGGTAGGTGCATAATAAATGTTTGACTGACTTCTCCTGGTTCTGCTTATACCACTCTGCATCAATCTTCCTAAACTTACCTAATTTCTTTATATATTTATCATTTCATTATATATATCATTTATCATTTCATATGTCCCAGTTTGTTCAGACATTTCCCAGATGATGGGCACCTATTTGTGTGTGTGTGTGTAGTGTCTATTTTGAGGGAGGAAGACAGGGCAATTGGGGTTAAGTGACTTGCCCAAGATCACACAGCTGTAAGTATTAAGTGTCTGAGTTCAGATTTGAACTTAGGTCCTCCTGACTCCAAGGCTGGTGCTTTATTCACTTCGCCACCTAGCTGCCCCCAAGGGCACCTATTTTGTTTTCAGTTTCTTGCCACTACAAATGGTGCTCTGTCTCTGACTTCCTTGGAGTATCTGTCTAGTAGTTGTGTTGTTGTGTCAAGGAGTATGTTTAGTGACTTTTTAAATGTGATTCCAAATTATCTAAAGGGTTGGACCAACAGAGTATGACTGTGCTTGTCTTCCCATAGTCCTTTCAACATTGACTGTTGCCATCTTTGCCAATCTG
Organism: Petaurus breviceps papuanus; assembly: GCF_028583685.1. NCBI lineage: Eukaryota > Metazoa > Chordata > Mammalia > Diprotodontia > Petauridae > Petaurus > Petaurus breviceps. The sequence goes on from NW_027187370.1 coordinate 2,597,374, forward strand.
ATGGATGGGAAGTAAAACCTCAGAGATATTTTTATTTGCATTTTTTCTTCTAATGATTGACTTGGAGCATTCTTTGTAAGAGTGTACATAGGTTACATTCTTCTTTTGAAAACTATCTGTTCATATTCCTTGACTATTTATCTATTAGAGAATGACTCTATTCTTATATATTCACATCAATTTCCTATATATCTTGGATATCAGACCTTTACCAGGGAAACTTGCTACAAATATTTTTCTCCAGTTACCCATTTATCTTCCAATTCTAGCTGAATTTTTTTGTGTAAAAGTTTTTCAATTTTTTGTAATATTGTTCAGTCTATCTCCTACAATTACCTCTATCCTTTTTTTAGTTAAGAATTTGCCTTCTGAAAAACAAATTATTTGCTTCCTGGTCATAATTGTGTAAGATATCTCATACCATTCTCTCATTTTTAATTTCTATATTTGATATTTTATATGACTTTTTATATTTATATGTTTTATATCCATTTGGAGCATATTGTGGTATATGGTATAAGGTGCTGTTCTAAATTCAATTTCTGCCCAATTGCTTCCCAGTTTTGACAGTAGCTTTTGTTTAATACAGAGTCTTTGCCCCACATAGTAGACACTTAATAAGTATTTTTTAATTGAATTTGCCCTTTGCCCTTTCCTGAATATTCCGTCTCTTCCCTTTCATCATGGACCCTCCCCCTTGAGTCTCATGATACACACTTCTTTGAGAAGCGACTTCATGCAGGGGCTCTAAACAAGGACTGTGGTTAGACCTGTGTGGGACAAAATGCACTTTTGCCCAATGAAATAAGCAGAGACATCTCTAACTAAAGACAGGAAAGATTTATTATACAATCTAACGAGAAGGGGACATCATCACAACCAGAAGCTGTCTGGTAGGAGAGGTCGAAATACAGAAGACAAAAAGCTGGTTTATATACCCCAAATCCCCCCCCCCTCATCCTTTCCCCCCTTTTGTCTTGTCCTGTTCCCATTAATTAGGAACTGAGGCACACAATCTTAACCACAAAAATCTGCTGGAGCTGCAGGTGGAATGTAAGTAATATCAAAAAGCAGAAGGTACATATCTTGTGGACAGGAAACAGACAAAATATATCAGTATCATAACAAATAAATGTCAACTACTTTAATATAGTGAAAATATAGATATGAAAGCAGATAAAAACTATCAACCTTGTCAATGCCGATGTGAAAGCAGACAATATCTCGTGAATAATGGGGATATTGGGGACCTTGGGTCATGGTGACCCTCCTACTGGAAACAGGAAGGTAGGAAATATCTTATGAGTCATGGGGGTTTTAGAACATGATGACCAGTCTGTAGGTCTTACAATAATCTTTCTAAACTTGTATTTATATAGGTCAAGGGGAAACTAAGTCCATAGACAAGTTTTAAGGAACATGTACTTTCCCCTCCTACATATTAGCTAAGCTCAGCAAAACCTTCAGCTCATGACCAGGGGAATAGGGCAAGGGTCTCAGGCTGCTAAGTCTTAAGTCTTTGGTATTTTATTACAATTCTATTCGGATTTCTGAGATGTTACCCGAGAAGTTTTCACTTGCCCCACACAGACCCAAATGGGCAGGAAACACCAGATTGGGCCCAGTGTCAGGGATGGGCTCAGGACTCAGTTTCGAGGATGGAGTCTCCTTCTTGGGCCTAGGGGGAGACAGTAGAAGTAGGATGTGTTTGTAAATAGAAGAGATTACCCTTTAGTCATGTGGTTTGAGGTAGGGAGGGTAAAGAGAAGGAAGATGTCTGCTTTGGAAAAGTTTGTGTGTGCTGAGGGATGGGTGGGGTGGGGGGTGGACATGGGTGTGGGGGGGAGGGGGGATGATGGAAGGAAGGAAGTGCCTGGGAGCTAAACCCAGGATTCTTTAGCAGGTGAGCCTTCTCCCCTTCCTGATCTCTCCCTCCCCAATCTGTCAAAGGTCTAATTAGCAGATTAGAGGTGTAGAGGTTGAGATTATCCTATTGTAAGAAGGTGGAGGTGGTGGGAAAGGTGAAAGAGAAGGAAGAGAGGAAGAGAATTGAGAGGAAGGTTGCTCTGGTCTTTCATCTCTGTGAAGAATCTCCTCCCTGCCTCTGAGAGAAGGGGGCATTTTGCCTGGAGGTGAGGGCCAGGTGACTCCTGTCAGAGAACTAGGTATCTCTGGATCTCTGTCAGGATTTCTGAGTGAACTAGAGAAAGAGGACTGAACAGGAAGGGAACCCAGAAGAGGAGAGCCCTTCCTCCAATCCTGGTCTTTAGCTCTCCCTTGAAGAGCTGGGATCAGGACAATGGGAGGGAAAAGAGAGCACCTCTTTATTTTTTCTATCTTTCTCCACTTTTGATGGTTTGGTGGAGGCTGGAAACTTTATTTTCTATGAGGATTGGGAGAGGAAGAAAGACAAATAGAGAAAGAACATGAGATAGAAACAATAAGAAGATGAGGGGCAGAGAGACAGAGACAGACAGATGGAGAAGCATTGTTGTAGAAGTATGGTGGTAAGAGGGACTGATCTTGGAGTCAGAAGTTCTGAGCTCGAATCCTAGAGCTGCCATTTACTTGCTATATAACACCAGTCAAGTCACTTTCTCTCCCCAAGCCTCAGTTTTCTCATCAATAGGATGAAGGCTTTGGACCAGAAGATTTTGAGGTCCCTTTTATTTTTAATGAGCTGTGATTCTTTAAAATTCAAACATAAAGATACGGAGAGACAAAGAATGTGAGGGAGATATGTAGAGATGGGGATGGATGCAACACAAAAGGCTGGCTGGGTGAGGATAGGCAAGGAGTAGGGAGAGAAGGGGAGAATATCCATGGTTGGGTGCTTTATGCTCCCAGTAGCTTGGGCTAGAGTAGCTGGCCAAAGCAGGAAGTCTTGATGCCTCTCCCCTTCCCATCATTATTTCCCAACCCTTTTACCTACTCAGGAAGTGACCTGAGATGGAACTACAGATCCCAGGCTCTTCTGGTAGGAAAGACTTTAAGACAGTTAAATCTTTCTCTTTGCCTTCCTCTCTTCTTGTGTTTCCCTTCTTACCTCCCCATCTTTCTTTGTCAGTTTTCCTGTATATGTGGTCTTTCTTTGTACCTCCAATCTTTTCTTTTCTCTGATCTTCTTTTGGTACCTCTGACATCTCAACCCTTTCCCCCAACTTCCCACCCAAACTTCCTTTCCCCTTTTGCTCTGATGTTTAATTTTTTTCATCCAGATCTATGCTAAGGGTATGGTCAATCTATGCATTCCAAGAGGTAAATGAGGGCATTATGGGAGGGTTGGACTAGGACCTTCTCAAAGGTGAAGGTAGACTTTGTCTGAGCCTTCAGTGTCTCTCTGAAAGGCAAATTCTGGTGATCTCTGTCCTGAACTGAGGGTTCAGTATCAGGATTGGGAGGGGAGAGGGTTCAATGTCAAGTATGGGGGCAAGGAGCCAGGATCAAGGAATGAGGGGCCAGTATCTGGGATTGAGGGCTTTTTGTCAGGGATAGTAAGCTCAGTGTCAGGGATGAGGGCTTAATATAAGAATGGGGTTCAGGTCTGGGATGGAACTCTGTATCAGGAACAAGAGGGCTCTGTCTGGAATACCGTAGTTCAGTGTACGGGATAGGGGATAGTGTAGAGGGTAGCCCTCATGGATGAGGGCTCAGCATCAGGAATAGGGCCTTAGAGTCTGAGATGGAACTCAGTGTTAAGAATGAGTGTCAGATAAGGAATATCAGGTATCAAAAACTCGTGAATTCCCAGTCCTGGTCTGGTCCAATCATCTAAAGAAATAGGGATATTCTAAAAGTCTTCTGTGGGGAAAAGAGGAAGAACCAGTGCCCTCCTTTCCAGGGCTTTAGTCTCTTAGCTCTTGGACACCATCCTAGACTTGTCTATTATTCGCTAAACCAGATACCTTCTCACCCTCCATAGCTTTCCTTGCCCTGGCCTCCAGCCATAGTCCTTGGGCAGAGAACAGAAGAATTAAAGGGAAAAGAACAGAAAGGCTCACCTAGTCTAGTCTATAGATGGGAATGAAAACAAATAGTAGTGATGGGAACTCACCCAAGAAGGAGGCTTATGGGGGTGGGGAACAGCCCCATCCCAGTATTAACCAAATTAGAAGTGGGAAAGTAAAGAGACCCACTGTCAAAGGTGATCTTTGCCCTGGGCACAGTGCAGGAGAGATGGGTGAAATGTCAGGGCTAGAAGGATCACAAGAGCTAGATCTTTAAGGAAGCTTTGGGGTCATTTAGTCCAATGCCCTTGTTTTATAGAGGGGGAAACTGAGGCACGGAGAATTAGTGATTTATCCAAATTAGTGACAGAGGTGGCTCCAGAGCCCAGGATACCTAATTCTTCATTCAGAGAATTTGGACCACAAGGTAAACATGGAAGAAAGAGCCTTTCTCAATTTCTGGCCTATTTCTGGTCTATTCTAGCTGCAAAGGCAGAGATGAGTGGAGAATTGTGTTAGGGATGTGGAAAAGGGCTGTTGACAGGTTTTAGGCTTTTGATGACAGGGTGTGAGCCAGACTTCTGTTGTATCCAGGGGGCAGAGGACTGTTAAGGGGTGGGTGGGTGGTACTGTCATCAGGGTAGGGACACCATCCCCAGAGCCAGTCGGACATACTTCTATGCCACGCCTCTGGACACAGCGGCTCCTCTCTCAAGCCTCTGTTACTCCTTGGAGAAGGACAAACCAGGCAGTCCTTTCCCCCGCAAACAGGCCCAACTGAGTCTTGGGGCAGGTCCACCCCAGGAATCTCAGTCCTGGGGAAACATGCTTGTGGCAAAAGACACTGTGTTTTCTGTTCCCCACTTCTGAGACCTACCCCCTTCCACTGCACCCACATTGGGGTGATGGTATAAGGGATAAGAAGAGGCAAATAGGGCTGGGAACCAGGAGGAATGACTTATGGGAAGTGGCCCATTGGGGAGAGCAGAGAGGCCATGGGTTGTGTTCATATGTTAATGGTCTGAAAAGCCTGGGTGGGTCTATGTACACATGCCAGGCATATGTGCCCACAGATGTCCTCTGGCACTGAGCTTCGAGTTTTGGCCTACTCACTTGAGTGAGATTTTGGGCAAAGTAATTTCATGTTTCTAGGCCTCAGTTTCCTTATCTATAAAAAAGAGAGTTGACCTAGATAATTTCTTTAAAAAAAATTTTTATTACATATTTAACACATATGATAGGGCACTAGCCAATGAGGGCTCAGCCCAGGAAGTTTAGTCGGGCTCTCCAAATATCCACATGGAGCCCCTGGGCATGCTTCCAGAACTGATCCCTCATGGGTCAGTTCCCTGTTGCATAAACATCAACAAACATGAATGTTTCAACATGTGAGAAAAGAACATAAAAGAGAATTATATATAAAACTATAAATGTCTATTACATGCAGTTGTGGATTTTTAAAAAGTATATATTAAGTGTAATATGAGAGTACCTGCTTTGCTTGTTCCCTTTCTGAATTTACTACCTAGATGATTCCTAAAGTCTCTCCTAATCCCAGTATAATTTTAAGGCCCAGGATTATGTCCTGCTTTGACCATTTATTAGCTGTGTTATCCTGGGTAAGTCCCTTAACTGTCTTTGAGCTAACCATTCCTCATCTAAATGGGGATAAGTCGACCTACCTTCCAGGGCTGTTTTTTTGTTTTGTTTTGTTTTTGTAAAGAAAGCTTTTTGCCAAGGGTGAGCATTTGTTCCTTTCATTCAGCACTTAATATCTCCCTCACCCTCTTCCCTCATCTTCCATCCCTTCAGCTTTTAGCTGATCTCTCTGCCAGCACTGGCCATGTCCTCAGCACAGCCCTGTCTGGGTTCCCTATTTGGGTTTGTCTAAAGATTGGGTTTGTCTAAAGGGTAGCTTCAGAACACTCTCCCTATCCCACCCTCCTCCATCCTGGGTGATATGCCTCCCCCTGGTGCTCTCTGCACATGCACCCCTTCTGCTCTGGCTAACACCCAGGTTTTAAAGCTAAATCCCATTACTAAGTGAGGGAACCCAGCCAGCTCCTTAGCACAAACAGTCCTAGTTGGGAAGACCCCAAGCTTAGGAGGCAGCTCCATGGCTCAACCTCAGCCCAGAGGGAAGGCACAGAGCCAAAGTCCCCTTTAATGCCTGTGAGCACCTTTGAAGAGGGCCTTTGGAAAATTGGGAAAGGATAAGGCATCACTCTTTCCAGGTTTGGTCCCTAGCTCATCCATGGGTGGCCCCTGAGCATCTTAGGGGAGAGGGATCCCAGACCTTCTCTTTCCCTTCTTCCATCTTTTCTCTCCCCTTCCCCAGAGTGGTCTTGTCCTTTCCCAGGGAGCATCTGGTTCAGATTACAGGCAGAGAAGTGAGAACCAGCAGGCAGGGGCCCAGCAGCCACCAGCCGCCAAGAATGACTTAATTGAATAAAATGTCTAATGATGAACCATGTTCCCCACAGTGGGGAGCACCATCTCCTCCCCACCATTCCTGTCCTTACCCCTGGCTCCTGGATCCCCATCCTCATCCCTCCTAAGAGATGACACAGTCCGCAGGCTCTGTTCTTCCCCACCTACTGAGGGAAATAAGAAAAGAAACATTGTGACCACATAGGGCCCCAGTGAAGCTCAGGATTCCTTAATTGCAAGGCAGATGTTTTCAGACTAATTAGAGGCACCTGAGCACTTGTTATCAGGGTTCTTATCCACCTGCTTGGTCCTTGAGTTTATTTCAATGGAGGGTCCCAGCAAAGAGTCATCGAGAAGCACATCTGTGTTGGTGAGAGGTGCCATGGAAAGAAGTAGCATGTTTTAATTGGAGAGATAATACAGTAGGGTGATTTATATAGAATTCATTTGTTTCTTGTTAAGATGAGTTCTCCCCAATCTTTCAGTCTAGAATGGCTGCAGCCACTCATAGGCTCAATCCCACTTCTGATAGTAGTCCAGGGAGCTTTGACTGGCTTCATTTCTAGTCTTTGTTTTAGGGAGCTAGGTGGTTCAGTGGATGAAGTGCTGGGCCTGGAGAAAGGAGGTCCATCTTCCCGAGTTCAAATCTGGCCTCGGACACTTACAAGCTATGTGACCCTGGGCAAGTCATTTAACCCTATGTGCCTCAGTTTCCTCCTCTGTAAAATGAGCTGGAGAAGGAAATGGTAAAACACTCCAGGAGTTTTGCCAAGAAAACCCCAAATGGCATCATGAAGAGTCGAATATGATTGAACAACAAAGTTTCCCTCTTCAGGCAGCCTGGTGGCCTCACACTTTATGAGATGAGGATTGGTACCTCAATGGGATTTAACCATTTTAGCCCTGACCTGCCAATTCACCAGCCTCAGTCTCTCTCATGGCATGTTCTGTCATACCCAGAATAAATGTTGGACCTGGGAAGGGCCTTAGAGAATAGAACATAGGATGTCAAAACTGCCACTAATTAGGAAGAAGGAGGAGGCGGAGGAGAAAGAGGAGAAGAAGAAAATAAGAAGAAAGAGGAGCAGGAGGAGGAGAAAGAGATGGTGACAGTGAGAGGACGATGATGATGATGATTCTCTCTATGCATTACTTTGCTCCATATAAAATGAAGGTGGCTGGAGTAGCCAGCCTGTCATCCCACTAGATTGTCAGGGTCCTGGGTTATCTGACCCAGAAATGTTTGAAAAGTGCTGTCAAGGACACAGCTATCCTTGTGACTGTCATCATGAGTCCATAGTGTGAACCTTAATGAGCAGCTATGTTAGCACTGTTTGGGAACAAGATGGCAGCAACTCCTGACAAAAGCCTTGATGTGGGCCCTCATCTCTCTCTCTGTCTCCCACTCCAAGGTCTCCTGAAGCTAACAGGTCAAAAAGCAGGAATAGCCAGATTCTAAACTGGCCCTTATACTGTGATTGCAGAGTTGATGATGTTGCCAGAAGACTAAGCAAGAAAACCAAATAAAACTTTTTTTTAAAATCTCAGGTCAGTTATAGTTTCAGAAATTCAGGTACATCCTGAGTGACTTTATCCATATGCCTGTGTATGTATTCCCCTATACTGTATATGTTCTTATTGACTATTGTAAGTTCCTGGTGATTCCTCTTTGTCAGGCTAAGCCGTAAACTGCTTGAGGTTTTGGGCACAGAGAACATGGAAACATTTGGCTCAGGATGATGATCACAAGGACTTTTTCTGCCTTCTTGGATCATTCTGTGTCAGATAACCCAGGACCTGACAATCTAGTGGGATAACAGGCTACTCTAGCCACCATTTTATATGAGCCAAATGATGCCTAGAGAGAAGTGATGATCTTCTTCTTCTTCTTCTTTCTTCTTCTTCCTCTTCTTCTTTCTTCTTCTTCCTCTTCTTCTTCTCCTCCTCCTCCTTCTTCTTCCTCTTCTTCTTCTCTTCCCCCTCCTCCTCCTCTTCCTCCTCCGTCTTCTTCTCATGGCTAATTAGTGACAGTGAATAGAGTTCAGGTCCCTTAGTACCCAGTTTACGGCCCACTGTGCCACAATGAGATGTGGAAAGTAGGTTGGATTTTTTAGGCTTAGCTTCTTTAATTATATCTGCTCTAAAGGAGCAGGATGGTGTCAGTATGTTTTTAAAAAAGAATACATTTCCTCTCCGTCCCCTTCTAGTTCAGGTACAGTTTGGAGACAAGGAGGGACTGATATGACTTTTTTCTCCTCATCCCCAGGTCAGGGACCAGGCAGAGGTCCAGGATGGGATGCATGGAATGCAGAGAGGAAGATGCTGGGCTGGAGGAGGAGGGTCCGAGAGAGCACTGGACAGGTACCTGAACCAAGCAGGAAGAGACTGAGCCAAGACCAGGGTGGGGGCACCCTAGCTATCGATACATTCCCTGATAATGAAACAAAGATTGTGGTAAGTGGGTCAGTGGACATCAGAAGGGTCTTCCCACAAGAGGATTTTGCCCCTATTCCTTTCTAGACCATCAATCAAGGTTGCTTGATGTGATAGAAGAGGGTGGAAGTGGGGGCAATGAGGAAAGAAAATGCTCACCAATATGTCCTTCCCAACTTTTTTTTTTTTAAGAGGAGGGAAAGCAGGGCAGTTGGGGTTAAGTGACTTGCCTAGTAAGTATTAAGTGTTTGAGACTGGATTTGAACTCAGGTCTTCCTGACTCCAGGACTGGTGCTCTATCCACTGCGCTACCTAACTGCCCCCCCCCCAACTTTTTGACTAAGGCATTTATGTAATGCCTTTTGTTTTATAGTTCCTGCATTTCAGTCTCCTTTATCTGTGGAAGTTCATGAAGGTTCTATGTCTTGTTTAGTTAAACTTTGTCTCTGTCCCAGTGCATACCTAGGATAGTGTTCTCCTGTACACAGCAGGCAAAGGAGACATCCTGCCCAAAGCATGTCTGCATCTTACACACCTGTACCTTTCCTTCCGGTTAGCCATAGTCATCCAGTCAGATCGGTTGATCCATGGGGAATGAAGACTTTTAATGATGTCGCCAACATTTTCTCACTCATTCTTTTATCTATAGTGTCTGGACACCGTAGACAAAAGTTGGCCAAGCCTGAACCTCTCACCTGATGTTAGGCTGGTTGGCTATACTAGAGTTCTTGAATTTTGTGTTTTGCATGTAATAATTATTTAGTTGTTGTTCAGACATTTTTCAGTCATATCCAACTCTTTGCAACACTATTTGGGGTTTTGGTGGCAATGACACTAGATTGGTTTGCCATCTCCTTCTCCGGCTCATTTTACAGATGAGGAAACTGAGGCAAACAGGGTTCAGTGACACCCAGCTAGTAAGTATCTGAGGTCACATTTGAATTCAGGTTGTCTTGACTCCAGGCTAGGCCCTCTCTCCACTGTTCCAGTATTTCTTGAACTTCTAAATGTCTGAAGAGCTTTGTGGAAAGACATAAAGTTGAACTAAAATATGGAACCTTCCCTCATGGAACTTACGATTTCACAGAGGATGAGGCACGAATATAGATAGCTGTTATTCACAATATCACATAAGCACATTAGAGAAATGCAAAAAACAAACATTAGAACAAAATGCCAAATCGAGAAGTGACCTCAAAGAAAGAAATCACAGGGATGGCTAGGTGGTGCAGTAAATAGAGCACCAGCCCTGGAATCAGGAGAATCTGAGTTTAAATCCAGCCTCAGACACAACACAAAACTAGCTGTGTGACTTGGGCAAGTCATTTGACCCCAATTGCCCTGCCTTTCCCCCTCCAAAAAGCCAAAAAGAAAAAGAGAGAGAAATCGTGGAAAGAAGGACACCATGGAAGGCTTTATGGAGGAAGTGGCATTTGAATTGAGCTGTAGGTAGAAATTCAACAGGTAAAGATGGAGAGGGAGGGTATATACTGATATTTGTGTTACCCAGTGTTTTATATATATATATATATATATATATATATATATATACATATACATACACACACACACACACACACACACACACACACACACACACACACACACACACACACACACACACACACACACACACACACACACCTGGGCTAAGTCTTGGGTTGTGCTGCAGAATGCCTGAAGTTTCAGGGCTGGCTAGACAGTGATGGCTATTTCATAAGGTTGTTCCTTCCCCATTCTCTCAGGATTGTCTGAATCAGTGGTTCTGGGTCCCTAGGAGTCAGCAGTAATAAGATTGATCCACCTAGTTCCAGGGAGGCAGCAGGAAACATGCTGAGTCCTGGGCCATATATTTTAATTGCCCCAAGACCTTTAAAAAAAATAACCCTATGAGAGCATTTCAGGACTAGAGAGAGAATTGGTCTCCTTTCCTTCTCTTCCATTCTCCCCTGATGCTAGCTAGCAAGGACAAGAGTTTGTTCTGTCTCTGGGAATTTTGAAGAGGTTCTTATATTCCTAAGACCTTGGAAATAAAAACAATTTATAGGCATATAAAAATGTTCTAAATCGTTAGGGATCATGACTTTTTCAAAGAGCTCCATTCCTTCCCTCAGAGGGTATGGGGAGCATGGATGAGACATTTTTGGGAAGGAGAGGAAAGTATTACTATGAGGGTTTCCATGGCATGGCACTGGAATATTGAATATAGTAAAAATGTTCAATATAGATATGATTTGGGGGCTGCCCTTTGGGATTTGTAGCCTTTTCTCAGATCTCTCTTCTGAGAGACAGGGACAGGTCCCCTAATATCCAGGTTTGTCTCTCCCAGCTCTGATCCTCTGTCTACCTAAAGCCCTGCCTTTCTCTCCACGCTGTCCTCTCTGGTATCATATTCATATAGTGGTGGGTAGGGGCACCTGGTGCCCTTCAGATAGGCTAGGAAGCCAATCTTTCCTGGATACTTAACTAACAGTCTCATGGAGGGGAGAAAGGAGTGGAAAGAGAGAGGCTGCCTTGTCCTTAGGGGACACAGACCCAGAGGCAGGTTTGACGTTCGATAAGAAAAGAATCTAATTAGGTCTGATGTGCAGGAAAAAAGCCCAGTCCTCTGAGATGCTGCTCTGGAGCAGGAGAATGGGGAGTAAAAGGATTGGAGGGGATTAGAGAGGCAGGGAGTGAAGTCAGTGCAGCTGAGCTCAGTCACAGGCTCAGCCCTGGCATGCTGTTTCACCCGCAGGCTCATTCTGGCCCTACTCACCTCTGCCAGTCTTCCCATTGGGAAACTGATGAAGTGGTGTATATGTGTGTGTGTGTGTGTGCGTGTGTATATGCACAGCTGTGCACGTCTAAATCTTCGTGTGTGTCTTTGTGCTTGCATAACTGTGCATGTCTGAATCTGTGTGTGTGTGTGTGTGTGTGTGTGTGTGTGATTTCATGATGGTGAGCAAAGTGGGTGAATGCTCTGAATTCCCAAACTCTACTAAAATACATCTGCATTAAGACCCACGATCCAAGCCTGTGGCACATGAGTGCCCTTTTCTCATATTTACATATGCGTGAATATTATCTGTCTTTTTGGTCTTTTGAGAGAATTCTCATGAGAGATCCATGTTCAAATTTCCATTAGTTGTTCAGTCATTTTTCAGTCGTGTCTGACTCTTTTGTGACCCCATTTAGGGTTTTCTTGGCAAAGACAGTGGAGTGTTTTACTATTTCCTTCTCCAGCTCATTTTACAGATGAGGAAACCAAGGCAAACAGGGTGGAGTGACTTGCTCAGGGTCACAAAGCTAGCAAGTGTCTGAGGCTGGATCTGAACTCAGGGAGATGAGTCTTCCCAACTGCAGGCCTGGCTCTCTGTGCACTATGGCGCCACCTAGCGGCCCTTCCCATCTGTGCACGGGAAGTTTATGAAGATTTTCTACAAGCTCTCTGAAGGCAAAGACCATCTTACACCTTTGTATTCCCTGGGACGTACAAGCAGATCCTAGACCTAAGCCATGAGCTTTAAGAGACCCCCTTCATTCCAGGAAAACCGAGGCCCAAAAGTATTCAATTATTTACCCAAGGTCACATGGCTTGTAAAGAGTCAAGCTGAGATTTTATGCCACATCTTCTCGCTCCAGATCCTAGGACCACAGATTTAGAGTTGAAAGGGACCATCATTTTCACAGCCAAAATTCTGACCTAGGAAAGTTAAGTGACTTATCTAACATCACACAGGTATCAAAGGTAGGATTTGAACCCAGATCTTCTGGTCCCAGAGCAATTTTTTTTTTTGGCACCATTCTTCTTGTTTCCTGGTTGCTCAGAGTAGCCTATAGGTGTGCTGACTCCAGTGCCAAGAGACTTCATTGGTTAAATTCGTAGGAGAGTTTATATCTCAGAAATCAGCAGGTGGTGCAAATCAGGGGCAGCTAGGTGGCGCCATAGTGCACAGAGTGCTGGGCATGGATTTAAGAAGACTCTTCTGAGTTCAAATGTGGCCTCAGACTCTTCATAGCTGTGTGACCCTGGACAAGTCACTTCACTTTCTTTGCCTCAGTTTCCTCATCTGTAAAATGTTCTGGAGAAGGCAATGGCAAACTACTCCAGTATCTTTGCCAAGAAAACCCCAAAATGGGGTCACAAAGAGTCAGAAACGACTAAAAAATGACTGAACAATAAACAAATCAAGACTTGATTTATGTTTTTTTTGATTGTCTAGACTTAAAAAAGTGGTGGGGCAAATGTTAATAATGCAGATTAAAGTTAAAAGTGAGGTATTCCCCACCCCAGAGCTGGTTGTTAAACATTTAACAGCACACCCCACTAGCTTGCTCTTCACCTGGGTCAGACTCCTCACACATGCCCTGCTTTTTACCTTCCCTTCTCCCTGATTCTTTCCCTTCTCCTTCTCTTCCCTCTCCCTCCCTCCCCACATAAGTATCGGATTCTATGGAGTTCAAAGACTGAGTTCCTCATCAATTTCTGTTGTGCATTTCTTCTAGCCCATGAAACCCAGTCTGGACAACAGCCTGGGCTATGTTTGTGAGAGCAGTATAGAACTGGAGTGGTGAGGGTGGAGATGGAATCTGGGGGATAGAAGAGATCCTCACACCAGGATGGGGACAGTTCTATTTGGGGAAAGTTTCCTCATATCCCAATAAATAACCCAATCCTATTCCAGTTTCCTCCAAGAGGATCTAGAACACACAGGTACTTTGCCTGGGAGCTTAGTTAGGGAAGGCATCAATCCTTTCCCCAGCTTGTGACTGACCTCTCTTTTCTCTCCCCACCCCTGCCATCTCTATACACCCATTTCCCAAAATCACTTCTTTGTCAGAGGGAGAGGGGAAAAAGAAAGAGATAGAGAGGGACAAGCTATGTTTTAGACACAGTGTACTGTCTTCAGTTTACGAATTCCATTAACGAGGCTCTGGGGCAGATATTGCACCTGAGACTTGTGGGGCTGTGGGGCTTAACCTCTTCCTTACTACTAAGGGGCTTCTCTTACCTTTGGACCTAAGCATACAGCCTACCTTCAGTCCTTTCAGAGACTAAAGAAAGAACATGGACTCTTTATGCTTGAATTTACTGGCTCTTTATACTCTGCCCTACCCCTTAAGCTGGAGCCCCAGGGAGGATCATATAAAACTTGGGTTTGACTTATGTCTAGGGTTTTTCCCAAAAAAGAAGTAGAAAGATACAATGTAGATCAAGTATAGAACAGCCATTTATTTCCTCTGTGCAAAAGGAGTATTAAACACAAAAGACTCACAACAGTGCATTGATGAGGCTTAAGACAGCCATCAATTTTAACTACTATTATATTCTCACAGGAGTATAGCATTAAAACATGAAGCATTTTGCAATAGATTTCATGCTGGTAATTCCCTTCAAGTGCTCGTGCTCTGGTGAGGCAGGCTAGGAGCTTATTTCATCCTTCTGCCGGTGGCCATCTCCAGTAAGTGCAGCCATAGTTGTCTGGCTTCCCAATGAAGAGCACTGACTAAGGACTGAGTAGCTCTTAAACTTTCAAAATAGCTTCTGATGCTGGCAGTGTCCATCTCAGGATTACTGCGTATCACCTATCCTCAGGGAAGAGGCACAAAGCAGAAGCGGCAGCTAGGGCCTTGATATACAGTCTCAGACTCACATGGGTGAACACATGGGCTCTATGAGCAGTGTGCCATTTCAGCTAGGGGTGGGGCTACAAGAGTGCTGACATCCTGGTAGACTAGCAGAAAGGGCAGTCCAGAGAAGGAGTCACTTCCTTTATAGTACACTGAGTGCACCACTCCTCCTTGTTCAGTGGCCAAACCTCCTGGTTTAGGGGGACCAAAACCCCCTTTCCTGCCATCACAGAGACAAGACAACGGATAAGGCAACTAATTGTTTCATCATTCCAAAGTTTCCAAGACTTCAACCCTGAGGCAGATAGAAGGAACCAAGACAACTCAACACATGCTTCATGGACTGGTCCCTGAAATCCCAATCCTAGTCACACAAAGGTCACATTGGACGCAGACCCTGCTTTCACAAAATTTGTAATCTGCTCAAGAAATATGGCACACACACTACATCTGTATCAATCATGATACAGAGCAACACAGGCTAATTGCGCTAAAAACATTTAAAACAAAATTAAGGGCTTCCTAGAGACAGCATTTAACTTGGACTTCAAAATATAAGTAAGATTCCAGTAAGGTGGGACAGATCTCCAGTTAGCATCAGGTGAACGGGTCCTTGTCCCAGGGTGCAGCTCTCTTCTTGGGATAGCCTCCTTTCATATTTTCTTCCGACTTTAACGTCATCCTATTCTGAAGACCCAGGAACAAAATCATCCCTGGGGGACAATCTGGGCTATGATCACAGCCCTAGTGGGATGATTGTCTGCATTCCTATGCTAGTAAGCCCTATCAGAGTATTTTCCATGTTTCCAGGTCTCTTTGTCTCCTTCCCTACCCTGACAACCAATTCATTCCAGGTGCAGTTTCGGTTAATAACAGCTCTGATCTCAGTCATTTTAATTTGTATTCTAATTATCTGTATTTTTGTCTAATAATATATAGTTGACATTTCTGTTATGCCTTAGAGACTACATCATGTTTTGCATACATTTCATTTGAACTTCAGAAAAACCCTCTGTGATAAGTAATGCAGGTGTCATCATTCCCATTTTACAGATGAGGAAATGGAAGTTCAGGAATTTTGTGACTTGTACCAGTGGAGGGATCTGAACTCTGATCTTTCTCACTCTAGGTTCAACACACTGTCCAGTAGGCCATACTACTCTTCCTTGTATCTACTAGCCTATAAATTCCTGAAGGGCAGAGATTATGCTGCCGGGTCTTTGTTCTCTCTCCAACAGCATAGCATAGGACTTGTATACTGTAGGTGATTAATAAAGGTTTGAATGAGTGAAAACAATCTGATTTCCTGGTTTCAGTCAAAACAGCCAGGACAACGTGACTTCCACCACGAGAGGTAACATGTTCTCCTTGAGGCATGATGTTTAAAGCTTGCTTAAAAGAAGAAGATTTCTGGAGCCACTCCAAAAAACAGTTTAATGTGATATAAAGAGCATTGGCTTTATTGACAGAAGACTAAATTCTAATCTTATCTCTATTATTATCTTTTGTGGCCTTGGACAGATTTCTTCACCTTCCTGGGCCTCAGTTTCCACCTCTGTAAAATGTGGGTGTTTGGATTGGATGATCTCTAAGCACCTATGGCCCACCCCCAAATCCTATGATGCTAGCCCATCTGTGGCAAGATAGTCCATCATCTCTGGACCCCACTCCCTGGGATATTAGAATTTCTATCTTGTCTAAAGGCAGAGTGCCTTTTAAATACCCTCCAAAGACACGTCATCTTTTTGTCCTAGAATCATAAATTTCATTTTAAAAGGGACTTCAACTCATCTATTCTCATCCACTTATTTTACAGATGATAACATTGAGGCCAAGAAGTTAAGTGACTTGTTCAAGACCACACAGGCAGAATGTCTCAGAGCTGGGATTTGAACCTCTCTTATCTGACTCCCAAGACAGCATGCTGCCTGTACAACACACACACACACACACACACACACACACACACACACGAGAACCCTCAATACCCTCAGTTCCTTTTTTCCTAATGATTAACCACAGTTTTGAGTCATTCCCAGAACAGAATCTATTTCCTAGGATTTTGTTCCCTCCTACCCACCCAGCTAACCCCCACAACATCCCTGGTGGAAACCAGAAACTCTTGCCTTGACTCATGCTTTCCAAGCCTTTTTTTTTCAGCTGAGGCTAATTCTGATGACTTGAGTGATGTGTATGTGTGTGTGTGTGCGCGCGCGTGTGTGTGCTGATATGACAAGGTATGTCTTAGTAAGAGTCGACTTTATACCAAATCACTTCTATTCAAAAGATCTACTAAGCACTTACTATGTACAGAACATTATACTGAGTTCCAGAAACACAAAAACAAAAATGCAAGAAAAGGTCTTGCCTAAGGGAGATGCTGAAACAGCTTCTCTTTGGGGGGATAGAAGGAGGAAGAGAAAAGAAGAGAGAATTACTAAATCTAGGAGGGAGTCTTTTCTGTCCAGAGCAATTTTGGTGAGGATAGACAACGTTCAGTTCAACTAGGATTTGGAATGAGAGGGCCTGGGTTTGAAGGTTAACTCTGCTATCCTCCTTCCCCTCTCTCTCCCACTCTTCTCTCTCCCTCCCTTCTTATTCCTCTCCTTCTCTCTCTCTTCCAGCATCCCCCTTTCCTCCTCCTCTCTCCCAACTTCTGTCCAGTCACCCCTCTCTTCAGCTCTCTCTCCCTCTTTCTCTCTTTCCCTCCCTCCTCTCTCTGTCTCCCTCACTCTTTCTCTCCCTCCCTCTCCTTTCCACCTTCCCCCCTCCCTCCTGCTCTTTTTCTCCTTCGGCCCACCTCCCAGTCACCCCCTCTCTTTCCCTCTCTCTTTTTTCTCCCTCTTCTTCCCTCCTCTCTCTCACTTTCTTTCTCTCTCTCCCCCTTCTCTCTCTCTCTCTCTCTCTCTTTCTCTCTCTCTCTCTCACCCCTCTCCCTCTCTCCTCTCCACCTCTCATTCTCTCTTTCCCTCCCCCCCCCCCCCCCCCCCCCCAACACCTTCTTCCCCTCTCAAGACTTACTCATTTTGCTTCTCTGGGCTTCAGTCCTCTCTTCCACAAAATGAAGGCATTGGATTCCATCAGTGGGAGCCAGCTAGTGCAAAGGCACAGAAATGGGAGACTAAAGTAGGTCAATTTGACTGAACCAGAGGGCATATGAAAGGGAATAATGTATGAGTCTGGAAAGGTAGGTTGGAGCAGATTGCAAAAGGCTTTGAATATTACATGGAGGAGTTTGAATTTTACCTTAGAGGGAAGATGGAACCATGGAAGCTTCTTGAACAGAGGGGTTGATATGGTCAAACAGTCCTTGAGGAAGATAGGGCTTGGCAGCTTTGTGGAGGATGATCTGGGAAGACTTAAGGCAGGAAAACCAACTAGGAGATTATTCAAATAGTCTAGGCAAGAGGTAAGAGTGACCAAGGAGGCTAGGCTGAGGCTAGGTGTGAGAGGAGAGAAGGTAAGAAAGGCAGGATATACATTTGTCCTTTCCACGTTGAGAGGGTTATGGATGTGGTATCCCTACAATCTGGATAATCTGCATAAAAATTTGAGGTCCTAGCTTTCCATATAAATTTAAAAAGAGGGAAAGAAACAATTTTGGGTCAACTAGGTAAGGCAGTGAGTGAATAGTGCACCAGCCCTGGAGTCAGGAGGATCTGAGTGCAAATATGACCTCAGATACTTGACACTCACTAGCTGTGAGACCTTGGGTAAGTCATTTAACCCCAATTGCCCTGCCTTCCCCCCTCAAAAAAAATTGAGGCCCTCCCTTAGTACCAGAGAAGAAACCTGAATTTTTTCTTTTTCTTTTATGGAGTGTCAACAATACCTTATTGTAAAATTTGGGTTGACATATAATATTATACATATATTTTATTCATTTCTGAGTTTCTGAACTTTTACTGTGTCATCTGTTGGCCTTTATGTGTCTTCTGTAGCTTCTGCAAAACTCCCCCCAAATTTGCATTTAATTTCTTATGCCAACCCAAGATATATCAAACCCCTCGATGGGGATAATGGAAGGAATAACGGAATAGTAGTGGCAGAATCACTAAAATTTGGCTACTGATTGGAAATGTGGAGTGAGGGAGAGGGAACAGTTGAGGATGACTCTTTGGCTATGGGTGACCAGAAGAATGACCATACCCACAACAGAAGTAGCAAAGTGAGGAAGAGGTATGGGCATTGGGGAAAAGATAGTGAGTTCTGTCTTGGGAGTATTGAGTTTGACATACCTACAGAATATATTCATTTGGAAATAGACAGTTGGTGATGTGGGGCTGGAATTCAAGAGGGATTAGGATATATAGACCTGGGAGTCATCTGCCTAGAGAGAACAGAATCTGTGGGATTTGGTGAGATCATCAAGAGGTAGGGTGTAGACAGTGGAGTGATGTGGTGATCACAACTGGATGAGGTTAATGCTAGAAGATTTTTCTGGAGGAAATAGGGGGAGCTATTTATACATTTGTGTATATATATATATACATTTATACTTTATACATATATATATATATATATATATATATATATACACATACATCTGGGAAAGAAGAAGGAAGAGGCATGGATTGGCAAAGGAGGGAAGGTAATTCAGGTGGGGAGAGAAAGCTGGTAAAAAAACAAAGCTGAGCTGTAATTAGCAATTTTTATGCCATGGAACAGTGACCTCAAATGTCCTGCTGAGGAGGCCACTGGGGTGGGTGGGAAGGGGCTAGGGAGGAACAGGCTGCAGAGGAGCTTCCAGACCTCCCATGACTTCCTCTGTGAACTACTTAGTTTTCCTAACTAGATGCTAAGCTCACTTGTTTCTGTTGCTGCTGAAGGACTGAAAGCGCCATTAGTACTCTCTAAACTTTGGCTTCTGGGGACAAAACCGCAACTCACTCCTCTAGTTATGCCTTTGGCTATGAATGACTGACTAGCCAGGGTTAGTCCATTCCTAGCAGCAGAGGCAGAGGGGAAATGTTTAGGGTTTGAGGCATCCTGTGAACAGGCAGCAGCCTTGTGTAGTAGATAGAATGCTGGACTTGGAATCAGGAAAACTTGGGTTTGAATCCCACTTGAAGATCCTGAGGAACAGCAAGAAAAAGATCAGAGTATTTTTTAGGGAAGAAGGTTTACATCCAGTATTGCTTCCAGTAGCATCCTGGACTCAGGTCACTCCTGTTTCTCCCTGCCTTAGAAAAGGGCATATAGTTAGCAAATAGCTAACTCACCTCCAGCACTTAGGACCATGTTTTGTACATAATGTTTCTTTCTTTTCCTTCCTTCCTTCCTTCCTTCCTTCCTTCCTTCCTTTCTTCCTTTCTTCCTTCCTTCCTTCCTTCCTCCTTTTCTTCTTTCCTTCCTCCTTCCCTCC
Organism: Petaurus breviceps papuanus; assembly: GCF_028583685.1. Taxonomy (NCBI): domain Eukaryota; kingdom Metazoa; phylum Chordata; class Mammalia; order Diprotodontia; family Petauridae; genus Petaurus; species Petaurus breviceps. Next base: position 2,617,162 of record NW_027187370.1, read on the forward strand.
TTTCCTTCTTTCATTTCTTCCTTCCTTCTTTCCTTATTTTTCCTTTCTTCCTTTTCTCCCTTTCTCTCTTCCTTTCTCTCTTCATTTCTTCCTTCTTTCTTTTTTCCTTTCTTCCCTTTCTCTTTTCTTCCTTCTTTTTCCTTTTTTCCTCGTCCCTTTCTCTCTCCTTCCTTCTTTTCTTCCTTCCTCCCTTTCTCCTTTCCTTCATTTCTTTCTTTTTTCCTTTCTTCTCTCTCTCTCTCTCTCCAAAGGAAGCAAGAGCATGGCCCCTTTATGGCTGATGTCTAGGGACAGAGAAGGAATTCTCCTTTTCCAGGAGCTTATTCTTGTTACCATGGCTAGGGAAGGCCCAGCCTCCCACAGGGATCTAGACAAGGTTGGGATCACACTGATGAAGGTTGGCAGTGAGCACATTGCCTCTCTGGGGAGAAGCTTGCCCTGGCTCAACTCTCTTGCCATGTGGTCCCCAACAGCCACTTCCTGGCAGCCTGATTAATGACCCATATTGGGAAAGCTTGTCCCATGCACCCACTCCATCAGTCTTGAGGCCGCTTGCTTTCTCTTTCCTGCATCCATGTGAATCTGGTCCCCCTCCTTTGCACAAAATTCATGTCTTTGCTCAGCCTTCTTCTCCTATCCTCTCTCTCTCTGTGGACTTCCACTCCTTTCTTCTAATTCACTTGTTATCTTCTTACCTTCAAATCTAGTTTTGAGATTTTCTTCTTTCCAAAAGGCTTCTTGGATTAACCCCAATCTTTTTTTGCTTATTCCTTTCCTCTTCATTGCCCTGGCACTGATGTCTGCAGTCTGCACTCAGTGTTCCTTTGTCTGAATGACTTTATCTTTGGGTCCAGAGCATGGGTCCAAGTCTTCTCCTCAGACAAGGAGTTCCCTGAGAGTAAGCAAATACTGTGTCACTCCTCAGAGCCTGAGGGATTCGTTTAGGTCAGGGGCTATATTTCCTCTGTGAAACTAAGGAGCTCCTTCCTTAGACCAAGAACTTCAAGGAATCAAAAACTATTTTGCTTCCTCTAGAATAGCAGCTCCCTCAGAGAGTGCTCAGGATGGGGTGCTCAGGATGGGGTGCTCAGGGTGGGGTGCTCAGGATGGGGTGCTCAGGATGGGGTGCTCAGGATGGGATGCTCAGGGTGGGGTGCTCAGGATGGGGGGCTCAGGGTGGGGTGCTCAGGGTGGGGTGCTCAGGATGGGGTGCTCAGGATGGGTGAGGAGTACTTATCTGTACTTTCCTAGAATGCTGGAACTAGGAAGAAGCTTAGTGGTCAGCTGGTCCAACCTATTAGTCTTCCAGAGCCCTGTCTGGAATCTACAATTTGGAATCTGGGATCTGGAGGTTAATGCCAAGAGAGAAATCATTTGCTCAAGGTCACATGTGACAAATTCGCAGCAGAATGGAGTCAATAGCTCAGCTCTCCTATGTTCTTGTTCAGGGGTCTTTACAAAAGTCTTTCCACACCTCCTCTTACCTAATACTGAATGGTAGAGCTATGCTGAGGCCTGGGAAATATTTAGACACAGCAAAGTTTCCTTTGCCTCAGGTAATGATTAGGTGGAATTTTCAGATCAGATGTGAAGTATTGTAAAATTGATCAAACCAAGATCTGCCCCGTATACTTCTGGCTTCAATGTTGCAAGGGAGTTACTGGGAGGTGAGGAGAGAGTTAGATTCACCAGCTACAGCGGTGAATTTGGGAGGGATTTGGGAGAAACCTGCCTGTTTGACCCTCTCCAACAGTAGAAAGGGGAGGGACTTAGTTACAAAGACCTGAACTGCCTGGTATCTTGGGACTGTACTCAGCGTGCTTTGGAGATTTGGTATAAGGCTAGCTAGTATCATTTCTCTTTGGGCCAAATCTAATAAGAGTAAATTTAACAGAGAGAAATATGGTCTTTGATTAGGGTTCAAAGAATCAATGCCCCAAATGTGAAATGGGTGAAGTCAGTCAATAAGAAAGCAAAAGATCTCACTTTCAAAGAGCTCCCAGTCTCATAAATAGGAGAGACAACATGCAAACCACTATGTATAAACAAGCTACAGGCAAGATAAATGGGAAGTGTAACTAGATTGTAGTTCCTCTGAAAACCATCTAAAAATATTAGTGGATTGAGTCAGGTGTATTATGGCAACCAAGAAAATGAATCTGATATTAGGCTGCAAAGATAAAGGAATATTGTTCAGGAATCCAGTCCTGATCTCTCTTGAGCTCGAGTCTCACATCACCAATTTCCTATTGGCTGTTTTTAACTGGACGCCCAGTAAGCATCTCAAACTCAACTTGTCCAAACAGAAGTCACCATCTTTTGTCCCAAACCCGTCCCTTTTCTTAATTTCCTCTTTTTTGAGACAGATATATTTATATAGGAGTAGTTTGCCATGTCTTTCTCCAACTCATTTCACAGATGAGAAAACTGAGGCAAACAGGGTCAAGTGACTTGCTTAAGGTCACCTAGCTAGTAAATATCTGAAACTGTATTTGAACTCAGGTCCTCCTGATTCCAGGACCTGTGCTCTATCTACTATCCCCTCTACCTGCCCCGCTCTTCTTTCTTTCCTACTTCTCTTGGGGCTTTCAGTGCTTTCAGGTGCTTTCAGTCACCTGAGTTCTAAACCTTGGAGTTACCTTTTACTCCTCACTCACCCTCACCTACCATCTCCAATCAGTTGCCACGTGCCTCAATAACATTCCTCTAATCTGTCCTCTTCTCTCTGCTCATACTGCCATCACCCTAGTTCAAATCTTTATCATTTCTCTCCTGTGTCACTGAAGGAGACTCCTAAGAGGTCTCTGCCTTAAGGCTCTCCTCTCTCAAGCCCATCCTCCACATAGCTGCCAATGTAATATTTTAAAAGCATGGGTCTTACCATGTCATTCCCCTTCACAATTAGTTCCAATGGCTCCCTATTGCCTCTGGGATCAGATACAACCTCATCTGTTTGGCATTTAAAACCCTTCACACCTGGTTCCTGCTCACCTCCTTACCTCCTCCTATTAGAATTCCTAGCTTCCACCAAATCTCAGGCAGCTAGGTGGCGCCATAGGGCATAGAGAGCTGGGCCTGGAGTCAGGGAGAATCTCATCTTTCTGAGTTCAAATCTTGACTCAGACACTAGCTGTGTGACTTAACCCTGTGGGCCTCAGTTTCCTCATCTGTAAAATGAGCTGGAGAAGGAAAAGACAAACCACTCCAGTGTCTTTGCCAAAAAACTCCAAATGGGGTCACAAAGAGTCAGACATGAATGAATACCACCACCAAATCTCAACTAAAGTGCCATTTCCTGATACCTTTGCTCTTTCTCCCTCCCCCCAAATGCCAGTGTCTTCTTCACAGTTACCTTGTATTTGGAGGAGTGGACTGTGTGTCCTTATGCAGGCTGTCCCAAAAATCTTAGTTTCTGCCCTAAGATTTTTGGGACAGCCTGCATTTGTACATGTTATCTTTCCCAATAGAACATAAATTTTTTGAGGGTTAATTGTCTCACTTTTGTCTTTGTGTCCCTAGTATCTAATATTGTACCTGACATATAGTGGGTTTTTTGATGAATTCTTGTTGATTAGTTGAATAAAAAGCTTTTAAGAAAAGAATCCAATTATATTCTGCCCTAGACAGACCATATTTGGAGTATTATGTTTATTGGATACCACATTCTAGGAAGGAGAAGGGAGAGAGCAAAAGGGAAAGGGGAGGAATAAAGAGAGAGGGGAGATAAGGGAGGGAGGGAGGGAAGGAGGAAAGAAGGAAGGAAGGAGAAGAAGGAGGGAAGGAGAGAAAGAAGAAAGAGAGGAAGGGAGGGAGAGAGGAAGGAAGGAAGGAGGAAAGGAAGGGAGAGGGAGGGAAGGAAGGAAAGAAGAGAGAGATGAAAGAAGAGGGGGAGGAAGGAAGGGAGGTGGAAGAAGGAAAGAAGGTGGGAGGGAAGGAAAAAAGAGAGGGAGGAAGGGAGGGAAAGAAAGATTTGAGAAGGAAGCACTAAAGGATACAGCCTCATGTCTGTCTCAGAAATTTTGAATGGGCATGTCTTTTATTCTGTTGGTTGGGGATCATCTCTTACTGTTACTTACTCCTCACCTATACCTGTGCTGCTGTTCTCTGTTCCTTAACTTTAGATCACAGAATCATATTTAGAGTTGGAAGGGACCTTAGAAGTCATCTATTCCAAACTCCTCATTTTACATATGAGGAAACTGAGTCCCAGAAGAGCTCATTAAGTGATTTGCTCAAGGTCACATAGGTGCTAAGTTGGCAAAACCAGAACTGGAAACTTGGTTCTTTGACTGTACACCCAGAATGCTTTGGTGCTGCTATTTCTTGGATTGTTGACAGGAAGACAACCACAGCTATTACATTTCTCGAATGTATGGCCCCAGCGAGCCCCGGACACGAGAGTTGTGGGTAGATGTGGCAGAAGCCAACAGAAGTCAAGTCACAGTCCATGGGATCCTTTCCAATACGCACCGGCAAGCTTCGGTGAGTGCCACTGAGGCATCTTCTCTCTTTCTTTGATCCCCATCCCTGCATATCAAAATAGCCCCCCTTTCCCCCTCCCCCGGGTCACATAAAATATGGGAGAGTAGAACTGAAAAGGTTCTTAGAGATGACCTAGTCCAACCCTGTCATTCTACACCAGAGACCCAAAGAAAGGAATGACTTGGCCCAAGGTCACATAATTAGGTAGAGATATAATTAGGATTAGAGCACAATTTTTCTGATTCCCAGTACAATAGATCTAGGGCAGCTAGGTGGCACAGGAAGTCTTCCTGACTTCAGATCCAACCTCAGACACTTACTAGCTGTGTGCCTCTGGACAAGTCACTTAACTCTGCTTGCCTCAGTTTCCTGGTCTGTAAAATGAACTGGAGAAGGAAATGGCAAAACCACTCCAGTCTCTTTGCCAAGAAAACCTCAATGGGATCATGAAGAGTCAGACATAACTGAACAATGACAAGAATAGACCTAGTCCACCTTTAGCAATTCCTATACTGCAACATGTGCCATTTTCTACTATTTGGTTTCATGAGAATTCAGACAAGGATCCCTGTAATCAAAGTTCAAAACAATAATAAATTATAGTCCCCAAAATTTTTACCTTAAATGGCAAATTTCACTGGCCACAAATTAAGGCTTGAATATCTATCCTGATGTTTCTCTAACAGTTAACATTTTATTTAGCCTTTACTTATAAATTAAAACTACCCATATTCTGGGGCTTCAGACATACAGCAAATACCTGACAGTTGACTCATCATTAATATGCTAAAGCTACATCTTTAAACCAACCTCTAGACTTTCACAATCGCCAAGAATTTCAAATGAAAATTTGCTATTAAATTTATTATTATTGTCTGTTTTTATAACCAAACATGCCTCAATAAATATTTAAGTTTTCAAATAGCTAATTTTTTCATCACATCCTTTTCTTCTTTTCTTTTACATTTTATTTTTTATCACATTCTTTTAAGGTCCCAATTCATAATCTTACAGCATCCAGACTAAAAAGGAAGTTGTTTTATCTAACAGTATGTCTGTTATAAAAGTCTCTCAGATTTTACAATATAAAAGAATTTAGAAATATAATAACATAAACTATACCGTTTATTTAAAACATGAAACAAAACTTCAGATGACATCAATTGTATTTCCAAATTATCCCAAATCATTCATCTTAATACCTTCGGCATTTTAAACCTATTTGAGAGTTATCAGGCATGGAACAATTACATTCAATGAAAGAAATAATAATTATGTAGTGCTTTAGCATATGCCAATCCCTGTGTTAAGCACTTTACAATCACTATATGATTATGATCCTCAAAATAACCCTGGGAGGTGGGTACAATCATCATTTTTCTCTTTATAATTCAGAAAACTGGGGCAAACAGAGATAAGATAGTTTGCCTAAGATGTCACAGCTAATAAATTCCTGTAACCAGAATGTAACTCAAGTTTCCCTTTATTTTTCTACATGTGAAACCATGCCTAGTTCAATTGAATAGTTTGTATAAATAATGTGTATATTCAATTTTATAAGGTAGTAATGGAATTACCCAGTTTCTTTCTTGTCCTCTTCTGAGCTTGTTTCCTTCCATGTGTCTTTTAAAAAATGGCACCCTTTCTTCAATCTCCAGTCACTGAGCAGCATATAATAATACTAATTGTCATAATGGCCAATATAATAGCCCTGGAGATGGGGAGATCTAGGGACATATCCCACTTCTGACACCAACTATAATCTTTGTGCCTGTGGACAAGTTACTAAACCTCACTGGAACTCATGTTCCTCATCTGTGAAATGGAAATCATAGGGTTATAGCCTTAGAGTTGGAAGAGGCCATTTAGTTTAGTCCCCATATTTTACTTTTGAGGAAACCAAGTCCCAGAGAAGTTAAGTGATTTGCCCAAGGTCACATAGGTAGTATGTCAATGGCAGAATTTTATCTCGGGTCCTCTGACTTTAGAGCTTTACACTTTCCTCTTTCCCAACCTATGACAACCATGCCTATGACACAGGGTTATTGTGAGACTCAAAGGAAATAAGGAATATAAAACACTGTGCCAACTTTACTCTGTAAAGATGATGATGATGATGATGATGATGATAACAGGGCATTACAAAGCACTTTCTTCCTAACAACCCCACCCCCTGCCCCAGCTCAGTAGTACAGGCATTGTTATCTCTACTTTACAGACTAGAAAATGCAGAGTGATAAAGTGATTTACTCAAGGTTATCCAGCAAATAAGAATTTGAATACCTTGCTCAGGACTTAATAATTAGTCATTGTTCCTGTTTTAAAGTAAATATCTTCCTCTCCCACTAGGTAGGAGAGGGAACAATATTTCCATCAGCATATTTCATCATGTTACGGGGGGCCAGGATAGACTCCAGTGCTGTATGGTCTGTCAAAGAGAGAAAGGCACAATAATGGCCTAGACATTCCTCCTAGACCCCTGCCAATGGCCTGGCGTCACAGGGGTGTCTCTGCCCAACTGTAGAGAGCCTGCCCTCCCTGCCTTTGCAGGTTAGATGGGATTTGGGGCAGGTGAGGGCCATTGGTCTTTTTCTTTGCCCCTAGTGTCCATGCCGACTCTCTCTCTCTCTCTCCCTCTCTCTCTCTCTCTCTCCCTCTCCCATCCCCCACAGAGAGTGGTCCTGTCCTTTGATTTCCCATTCTATGGCCATCATCTGCGGCAGATTACCATAGCAACCGGAGGTAAGGCTGTTACTGGGAGCAGCCAGTAAGTGGGTGGGCTGTGGGTCTTTAGCCTATCCCTAAGGAATTTCCCTGGAGAGGCACTGTAACAGATATGCAGGGGAGGGAAGGGTACAATCTTGGTTCCTTCAGTGACCTGATTCTCCATAGGAAATGAGAGAGAAGGAGAAAGTAAAGGAGTGAGACAGGAAGGGAGGCAAAGAGAGAGGGAGGTGAATTATTAGGGTAGTACTCTGGCGTTCAGAGTTCTAAGAAAGAATTGCTTTTTGCATATATCTATGTTTGGATATTAGTGTTCAGATATCTCTATATTTTTTGTTTTGTTGTTCAGTTGTTTCTGATTCTTTGTGACCCCATGTACCATAGCACACAAGGCCCTTCTATTCTCCACTATCACTTGAAATCTGTCCAAGTTCATGCTCATTGTTTCCATGACACTATCCATCTCATCCTCTGCCGTCCCCTTTTCCTTTTGCCTTTAATCTTTCCCAACATCAGGGTTTTTCTAATGAGTCCTGTCTTTTCATTATGTGGCCAAAGTATATAAGCCTCAGCTTCAGTATTTGACCTTCCAGTGAATAGCCTGAATTTATTTCTTTAAGTATTGACTGATTTAATCTTCTTGCTGCCCATATATCTATGTGAGTGCATATCTTGGGAAGTGGTGGGAGGATAGGAATGAGGAGAGAGAGGGAATATATATAATCCACAGGGCAACCTATTTCCCTGGAACCTTGGTCCAAGAGCCTCTGCCTTCTATTGTGTTGGGGATGGGGTGGAAAATAAGAAACCCATATTTGATTTCTGCCTGTTTCCCCAGTGTCTTCTCCACACATCACCTGAGTGGAGGGGGAATCCTGTGCCCCATGCTCTATTCCAGATATGTGAGGAGGAGAAAGCTGAGATTTACTCAGAGACAGACTCAGAGATTCCCTTCCTTCCTTCCTTCCTTCCTTCCTTCCTTCCTTCCTTCCTTCCTTCCTTCCTTCCTTCCTTCCTTCTTTTCTCTCTCTCTTGGTAAATTATATTTTCAGTGAATGAAAATCTGCCTTCTTTCCTTCTTATCTTTTCCTCCCTGTTGAAAAAGAAAAAAAAAACCCTTATAACAAATACATACAGTCAAACAAAACAAATTCCCACAGTGTTCATGTCCAAAAAAACCATGTCTCAATCTGCACTCAGAGACCCTTTTTCTGTAAGAGCCAGATTCAGGGCAGGGCAGGGGGTCACCTAGTGACCATTTTTCCAACTCTGTCTTATAGCAAGATGTTTCTAGAAGTCACCCTACATCCAGTTACAGGCTTTGAACCAACAGAAATGGGGCTAGATATGACTCACATATCTAGGAGGAGGAAAGGAGTGAGATGGTACTATCTAATAGCTATAACTCAAATGAGTACTTACATAAAGAAAAAGAAAAGGGTGGTTGTAGCTGCTAAAAATAATAAATCAGGTGAATTGGAATGAGTCAAGTCTGTCCCCAGGAAAGCTCTCCTTCCTCATCTGTGCTTCCTGATTCCCCCTGGCTTCTTTTGAGACCCATCTTAAATCCCATCTAGGGGGCAGTTAAGTGGTGCAGTGGATAGAGTGCTGGGCCTGGGGTCAAGAAGACCCATCTTGGTGAGTTCAAATCTGATCTCAGACACTTACTAGCTGTGTGACCCTGGGCAAGCCACTTAACCAAATTTGCCTCAGTTTCCTCATCTCTAAAATGAGCCGAAGAAGGAAATGGCAAACCACTGCAATGTCTTTGCCAAGAAAACACCAGATGGGGTCATGAAGAGTCAGACATGACTGAAACAACTGAAAAATAAATCCTGCTTTCATGTTGAAAGTCTTTGCCAGTCTCTTAATTCTAATGCCTTCCCTTTTGTTGATTATTTCTTATTTATCCTGTATTGTAGGTTTGTTTGTTTGCATGGTGTCTCACCCAGTAGACTGTTACTCCATAAAGACAGAGTCTCTTACCATTCTTTGTATTTCCTATGCTTAGCACAGTGCTTGGCGCATAGCAGAGGCTTAATAAATGTTTATTTACCAAAAAGTACACTGTGTATTTTCCATAATATGGATACAAATCACTTTATATTGTTAATTCTATAATCAAACTAAATTAGGGGTTTATTTCAAAATTACAAAATGACTCTGTTTTTCACAATAGCCAGTTCTGGTTGATCTCTTTCTGATACCACTCCCTCTTTCCCCCTCCCTTCCATAGGCTTCATCTTCATGGGGGATGTCATCCATCGGATGCTCACAGCCACCCAGTATGTGGCACCTTTAATGGCCAACTTCAACCCCGGATACTCCCCAAACTCCACGGTCGCCTACTTTGACAATGGTGAGACATGTAGACTCCCCCCTCGATCTCCTCCTACACCTAGATTTTCCCCACAAACTAGAAAGGATTTCAAGGTGGGGAGCAGTATAGGACCCATTCCCATCCCCTACTCCTTTTGAAGCTATCTTATCCATTCCCCTGCCTCTGTTCCTACAACTACAGAGAATTCTTTTCTCCCCCAGAATATATCCTGGGCATCTTTGCAAGAAGAATAAAGTTTTCTTTCTTTCATGTCAGTGGGTGGGAATAGGTGTGAAGAAAAATACATGGCAGGATGTGCTGGTAAATGTTTAGTACCAATTCTATATATGACACATTTTTAAGTGTAATCTGCATTAACATTTTCTCTATCACTTTAAGTCTCGACAATCAACAAAATAATCAATCAGACCTTGATATGTAGCATTTTCCAATTTCTAAAGTATAAATACTCATATATAAAATTTAGCAATAGATTTTCACAAGGTCAGGCTAGCTCCAATACACCCTTGACTCACTCCTTGGGGATACAACCTATGTGTGTATAGTGTGGTATAGTGAAAAGGATACTGGATTTGGCATCCGAAAACCTGGATTCTAATCCTCGCTCTGCCATTTATTTTCTGTGACCGCAGAAAAATCATTTAACTTCTCTGGGTCTCAATTTCCTCATCTGTAAAAAGAGGGGATTGAACTAGAAGACTTCTAGGATCCCTTTTGGCTCTAAAGCCTATGATTCCATGACCTCAGTATGCATTGGCCAACCCTCTGCAAGATCCCTCTCTCAGCCTCCCCACCCCCATCTTTCCTTCCCTTTTCAGCTGGGGTGTCTGCTCCTCTCCCTCAGGGACAGTCTTTGTGGTACAGTGGGATCACGTCTATCTCCAGGGCCATGAGAATACAGGGAGCTTCACCTTCCAGGCAGCTCTGCACATTGATGGCAGGATCGTCTTTGGCTACAAGGAGGTAAGTAAAGGCAGAGCTGGGCTGCCCAATCTGAAAAGCAATATGGTATAATAGAAAGAACACTGGAACTAGAGTTAAGAGAGATGTGGGTTCAAATTCTGCCTCTTGACACTTACTGGGTATGTGATAATGGGCAAGTCAGTCTCTCTGAGCCACATTGTCCTCATCTATAAAATGGGAATAAGAATCAATATTAATAATACCTGTAGTACTTACCTCTTCCATGCCAATGCCCAGTGTGCTTCATGAGGAAATAGAAATGTCACTAGAGAAAATAAAATTGAGAAGAATAGCTCAGCTAGACCAAATATACACCAAAGAGATCTATGCAGGAGGTGACATAATTTTTTTTTATTTCATTAGTTTATTTTTTGATATACAGAACAAATGCAAATATTAAACAGTAAAAAAAAATCTTTTTAAACTCCAAAGGAAAGGAACAATTAGGTATTAGAAATGTATAGAAAAATGACTCAAAAGAAGCCCAGATTTTGTTATCGGTCTTATAACATTTTCCTTGTAAGTTTAAAAGTAAAGAAAGTTGCATTCTGTAGTATGAACATTACTGAAGTTAATCACACCTTTTCTGCCAGCTGGAGGTGTCATAATTTTAAAGTCACTGAAGCATCTATTCTCAGAATATATTAATGATACTGAATGATTAGGGGAAATTATGGGTATTATTACTGCCCCTATAGGACACAAAAGAGAACTCAATAACAACAGACCCATCTCATTTCTATAAAATCCTCTTTATGAATAACTTATGCACCTATCTGAGGTATCCTTGATGAAAGATAAGAATAAAAACAAAAAGAACAGGAGGAAGAGGAAGAAGAGAAGGGAGAAATAGAGGAAGAAGAAGGAGGAGGAGGAGGAGAAGAAGAAGGAGCCGGCAGAGGAGGAGGAAGAAGAAGGAGCAGGCGGAGGAAGAGGAGGAGGAGGAGGAAGAAGAAGAAGAAATAAGTAGGTTTTGATGTAGTAGAGAAAGAGCTGACCTCAAAACCAGGAAGTCTAGGGTTCAGACCTTGCCTCTGACACATGCTGGCTGTGGCAATCAGTGAATCAACATTTATTAAGTGGCTGCTTTGTGCTATGTATGCACTGTGCTAAGCCCCGGAATGACCCTCCCTGACCCTGGGCAAGTCAATCAATTTCTCAGTGCTCTAGGCAATTCTCCATTGTGATAAGTTCCAGAGAAGGTACTGACTTGCATTGGTAGAGGGAATCTCCTAAAACAAAGAAATCACAGGTCCAGTCCCTATGCTCATTCTACAAGAGACCCTCATCTTTATGGTTACACAGTTGTCTGAAAGGTCTGTCAGTCTGTCAATAAACATTTATTAAGCACCTAATTAATATGAGCCAGGCTCCATGCTAAGCTCTAGAAGGTATGGAGAATACAGGACCTCACTGTATTATTGTAGTGTGGCTATTAAAAAGGTGTTATTTACAGGTTCTGTCCACTGGGGAACGTTCTGGACTCCAGGTCAATTGTAGAGTCTTAATTTTTAAAAAAATATTTATTTATTCTAAATATTCTTTTCTTTTTAAATTTTAAGTTCCAAATTCTCTCCCTCTCTCCCACACCTTCCCCACCCACTGAGAGGACAAACAGTATGATATCAATCACACATGTGAAATCATGCAAAACATATTTCCATATTAGTCATATTGCAAAAAAAGGGATAAATTAACTGAACACTCTCAGTTCATCAGTTCTCTCTGTGGAGGTGGACAACATTTTTCCTCATGAGTCCTTTGGAATCATCTTGGATCATTTTATTGACCAAAATATTCAAGTCTTTAATGTGGAAATATGTTTAGTACAATTGTACATGTATAGTCTATATCAGATTGCATGCCATCTTGGAAAGACAGGGGACGGGGGACGGAGAGAGATGGAGGAAGAAAATAATTTGAAACTCAAAATCTTATGAAAGGGAATGTTGAAAACTATCTCTTTTTTTTTTTAAGCAATCGGGGTTAATTAACTTGCTCAAGGTTACAAGGCCAGTTATTTCTGGGTGTGGTGCTGAGTGTCTGAGCCCGGGATTCGATCTCCAGGTCGTCCCAACACTGGAGCCGGTGCTCTTACTCTCTGTGCTACCTGGCCGCCCCAAAAACTATCTTTACATGTAATTGGAAAAAATAAAATACTATGGGAGGGGGTATTCAAGTCTTTCACAATTGATTATCATTATAACATTACTGTTACTGTGTAAGATGATTTCCCAGTTCTTCTCACTTCACTTTGCATCAATTTTATGTAGAATTTCCCATGTTTTTCTAAAACCATTCCCCTCATCATTTCTTATGGCACAATAGTACTTCACAATCATATGCTACAACTTGTTCAGCCATTCCCCAGTTGATGAGTATCCTTTCAACTTCAAATATGTTGCCATCATAAAAAGCTGCTATAAATATTTTTGTACATATATGTCCTTTTCTTTTATCTTTGATATCTTTGGGATATAGACAAGTAGTGGTATTACTGGATCAAAGGTTATACATAGTTTTATAGACCTTTGGTCATAGTTCCAAATCATTCTCCAGAATGGTTGGACCAATTCATGATTCCACAACAATGCACTTATTTTTCCTCATCCGCTCCAACATTTATCATTTCTGATAGGTGTGAGGTGGTACTTCAGAGTTGCTTTAATTTACATTTTTTCTATAAATAGTGATTTAGAGCATTCTTTCTTATGACTATAGGTAGCTTTGATTTCTTCTGAAACCTGCCTATTCATAACTTTTGACCATTTATCAACCAGGGGAATGGCTCTTACTTTTATAAATTTGACTTGGTTTACTATGTATTTGATAAATGAATTCTTTATCAGAGAAACTTATAAAAAATTTCTATTACTTCATTGTCTATGGTACCTTTTAGAAAAATGTAATTTCCCTGATTATCTCTTTTAAGTAGGTCTATTTTTGCTTTTGCTCTGAGATCATAACTGCTACCCCTGCCTTTTTTACTTTAGCTAAAGCCTATTAGATTCTGCACCAGCCCTTTATTTTATCTCTGTGTGTCTTTCTGTTTCAAGTGTATCTCATGTCAACAACATATTGTTGGATTCTGGTTTCTAATCCATTCTGCTATACACTTCCATTTTATGAGTTAGCTCATCCTATTCACCTTCCCAGCTATGATTACTAATTGGATTTTTCTCCATCTTATTTTCTTCTGGTTTTTTTCTTCTCTCTCTCTTTTTATCCTGTCTCTCCTCAAAAGTCTGTTTTGCTTCTGATCACTGCCTTTCTGGGGACTTTTAATGAAAATTCATCTCATTTGGTTACTTTTGCCAACCACGCAGTTGAATACCACAAACTTGGGAAATTCTCTCCAGGCTACCTCAGTTTCTCACCACATAAACAGGCCCAGTACTGAAGCACTAAAACATTTAATTGTAACTGGAAGAAACTTTTAAATAAGCATAGATGACTCAAATAACAAAAACAGCATCATAGACATTCATCAGCAAGTACAATTTTAGCCCATTTCTCCCTGAGTAGTTTGGTAAACATGACCTTCTAAACTTACTGCTCTGATAGTGAAAGCAGGTACAAAATGGAGGTAGAATGAGGAATAGGGAACAGAATTCACCTTGTATGCTCTGAGCTCTGCTGCCACTCAGATGTCTTGTGAAGCTTCAGGGACGTCATGGAATTCCTGGGTTCTTGATAGTGTTACTGTTACATCCCTGTAACAGGATTTTTTTCTTTAATTAATTGGGAGAAGGAGATAGAAGGTGAATTTTTGCTGATTGACAAAAAATAAAAATTTAAACTCACTGTATCAAAAAAAGAATCATGGAGCAGCTAGGTGGCACAGTGAATAGAATACCAGCCCTGAAGTCAGAAGGACCTGAGTTCAAACTTGACCTCAGACACTTAACTCTTACTAACCATGTGACCTTGGGCAAGTCACTTAACCCCAATTGCCTTGCCTTCCCCCCTCCAAAAAAATTAAAAAAAAAAAAATTTTTTTAAAAAGAATCCCATCCTCTCATCTGAATAATTCTTGACATTGCTGCCCCCATTCCTATCTGTGTCATTGATACATTGTCTCATGGGAAATGAAGTCATGGAAATTTCTCCAATGAGTGATTGTGCTCTGGGCCCAGAATATTCTGGGGAATATATTATTATTCAGATGAACCTGTTATATCTTCTTTCTATTTAAAAAAAACATTGGTGTTCCCACAGATTATACTGAATATAATACTGAATATATTCTAGTTATATGACATGACATGAAATGACATCTATATCTCCAAAGAGACCACTATAGACCAAAGAGAGAGCATATGCAAGTACATAATACAGACGATCATATATCAGGGCAACATCCAAAGACCAAACACATGAGTCAGATATGTACATGGTACAAAGTTTTATATTATCTCAGTTGCATAATGTAGTTACAAACAGAATCTCACTTCCAAGAAAGTATGGAAAGTAAGGAGAATTCTGTACTGAATGTGTGATAGTTTCGGTTCTGCTAGCTGTCTGCTATCTATGCTCAAAGTGAATGCTGATCTCAATTCTAGAAGAGAAAGTGAAAGGTTTGAGAAATAGTTCTCTGTTCTCCAGGTTATCCACAAAGATAGAAAAACCAAAATATTAAAGAAGAAAGGCTTCCATGTAAAAACAAAGAAGAAAAAAAGATCTGCAGAGGTATAGGGGAGCCCTGCCATATATTAGTAGGCTGGAGGATGGAATAACATTTGCTAAGAAGAAAGGGGAAAAGGACCTGGAAGGGGGAAGGGGAAAAAATACCTGTAACTAAGAAATAAAGATGAGGCTTTTCCTAAAAAAAGAGAAAACTGCACTATAAAGAGAAAGTAGCTACTCCAAAAAACAATGTAGATACATAAGTGTCCTCAGGTGAGAGATCATTCTGTAAGGTTCAGAGGAAGGAGACAAATAGCAGTGATAAGTGACTTCCTGTTGAAGGGTACTGAACTGGCTATTTGTTAATCTGATAACAACAATAGACAGATCTTCTGCCTTGCCAGGGCATGTGAGAGAACCATAACAGAGAACCTGATTTGTCAAGCCTGGTGACTATTACCCACTGATAGTGATTCATGTGAATACAAATTATAAGGTTAGAAGGTAGCTTAGATATCATTGCTAATAATTACAAAGTCTATATAAAGAACCTAAAGACCTTAGGGGAACAGATGGTGATATTATCAGTGCTGTCCACTAAAGTCAAGAACTCCAAAAGAGAGACTCAGATTTGGGGAGTAATTGTAAATTGGTTAAGGAGGTCATGTCTGAGAATGGAATTTGGATTTTTGGACTATGGCTTACAATCTAAGAATGACAGGTTGTTGGCCAGGTATGGGATACATCTGTCTGGAAAGGCTAGAAAGAACAGATTTTCCCCTTTTTTGCAAATCTGGTCAAAAGGACATTAAACTGAAAAATAAAGGTGAGAGAGAAAAGTAGTTATCCAGTATTCTAAATACCATAGAGAAACTGCAATGAGGAAAGACGAATAGCAGTGGAAATACCTAAAAGTTAATAGGCAATAAAACCCAAGAAAGGAATCAGTTATGAGAAGCAAAGGCCTCAGATGCCTGTACACAAATGCACAAAATATGGTTTGTGCATTTTGTTAGCAAGCTGAACTGGGGACCTTAAGACAGGGAGACAAACTTGATCTCATAAGTATCATTGAGACTTGGTGGGATGAGACATGAATCATACTGAAATATGACTGTGAAATGGTATCCTTATTTAGAACACAACAAAATAAAAACAAGCTAGGTAAAAGGAGTAGGTTGAATGATACTGTGTAGTACCCCCTCTGGGCTACTTCCCCATCTTGTACCTGCAGTTGGGCACCCAGAGAGTGCTGCTATCTCAAGTTCTAGAAGTGCCTTGTGAGTGTTTGCTTCTAAAAGTATAGCCCATGAGCCCCCACTGGTCACAATTAACTGTTAGCAAAGACATTTACCAAAATTGCATAGTAAAAAATTGTAGCTACATAACATTCCCTTCCCCAGTTACCTGGGTTACACTGTACCGCAACTATATATACCCTCTGTGGGAAAGAGTGGGCATAAATTTCAAGTATAATGATAATGAATACATGTAGCAAACACATGTATCAAGGCAACTTACAACCCAGGAGCTGCAGGACCTGGAAGCCCTTTTTGCAAAAAGTCCTTTTACAGTAATCCAGGATACTAGGATTTTCCTCTTTCCATAGCTCAATTCTTGGTTGTCAGGGCTAACTCTTTTCTGTTTCCAAGGTCCCATTCCAAAAGTTTCTTCTTTCCTTGAGGAATTGTTTTTCTGTATCTCTGTCTAGAAAGTGTCCCTGCTCTCCCAGCTGTGCCTCAGACTCTATGGAAAGCAGACAGCCTGGTTTCTCTCTTTAAGGTTAGGGAGTCCTAGGAAATCATGGAGCTGTTTCCACTGGATCCAGGAGTTTTATATAAATATTTTATTTATATATCATCATGTGAGGATGGGCTCCACTGGTTATCTTGCTCCACTTAAAAATGATTACTTTTATTAGGTAAGAACTCTTCTTGATGGAATCAGTTAGTCAGAACTTCGTATGAACAGAGCCTGTACAACCCTTTCAATAAAAGTCATTGTGTGACAGACTTCATTATTCCCTGACAAATTTGTATAAAAAGAAGCAGTCTCTGAACCAAATAGAAACTCTCAAAAGTTTGAAAGCAGAGAGGAAGGAACAGGGTCATCACCTCCTATATGAGGCTTTTTATGATCTCCCCCAGCTGCTAGTGCCTCCCCATCAAATTAATTTGCATTTATTTTATATATCCTTGTCCAGTACTGAGGAACCACATCTGGACCCACAAGGGCTGCAGTCCTGCACCTATTCTATACCCAAACATTTGGTTATTGGAATAGATTTGATACTAAGAAAGCCTGACTTTTAATTAGAGGAATTAGGTTTTCTATTCTAAAACTCATTGTTTCTGCTAACAAACTCCAAGCCTGTCATTTGGGGACAGTGCTATGTATAGTAAAAAGTTATAGCTTTCAAATCTAAGAGATTCTCCAAAAGTGGAGAGGGATGAAGTAAATGTCAAATGTCAATCAATCATAAAACAAGCAATTTATTCCTATACAGAAAGATCTGCTAATCATGGAAGAATTACAGTGCATGTTAATAAAATAACCCAGATTGACAACATTCAGTTACTTAACCTATAACCATGGTAACAGTAGACTGGGAGGATAATATTTAAACCTCTTAGGACATAAAACCGTTTGCAAGCCTGCTAATTAGCCATTTTACATTTCATCTGGGTTAGGCACTGTTCAGCCATGTAGCCAGGCCAACTTCTCTGATACAGGATATTAGCTAAGATGTTTATAACAAATTCTTGTTTGCCATCAAGGACAGTGAAGCTAATATATTGTCTTCTTACTGCTATAGCCACTGTCACTTCAGGAACATCACAGCCACCACCTTGAAGGCCTCCTAGGACCCTTTAGAATTTACCAGGTTACTACCAGTCCTGGACACATCCATGGAATCTGCCTAAGATCAGGAACAAATAATACAAAAGTAAAGGCAGCCAGTGACCCTTGGCATAAACCCACCTACCGTGTTTCCCCAATAATAAGACACTGTCTTATTATTTTTTTGGACAGAAAAACACCAGAGGGCTTATTTTCAGGGGAGGGCTTATTTTAATGAACATTGACAGCAATTTTAATAAACAGGTAAATGTGAACAAAAAAATGTACCTTTATTCAATAAGCAAATCACTGGGGAAGAACAAGATGACGCGCTCACTGCTGCAGCTCTGATTGGATGCAGCTCGGAGCGCGGCGTGCGTTTCAGGGGAGAGAGGGGGGATGGTGCAGCGCAGGGGATCACCTTCACTACAGTAGCAATCTCAATAGGGCTTATTTTCGGGGGAGGGCTTATTTTCGAGGAATCTTACACAGTAAGGGGAGGGCTTATTTTCGGGATAGGTCTTATTATCGGGGAAATACGGTAGTTAAATCCGTATTCCTCGTGGGGAGTGGCAAGCTGGTCACCATGACCATCCTTCTCCAGTCCTCCCCTCCCCATCACTACTGGAGACACCAGATGCTACTAGAAGGGCTGTGACCAAAAGAGTGCTGGCTAGAAACTGTCTCTTTTTTGAACAGATCCAGCATCAAACCCCCTTGTTGCTATCATAATAATACCTAATGCTGCATGAGAATCTAGAACCCACCTTGAGGTGGTCAGGGTTAGTATGGTTGACCAGAGAGGTAGAATTGAAACTAATAGACAAAGAGAATATTCATGGACAAGAAAAGTTGCCTTCATGTAACCCCAAGTCTCTTCAGAATTGGGCCACTAAGAGCACCAGAATGGCTAAATCAAATCCATCAGACCTGGTGGAGAAGCTTGGGTCAAACCAGCTGGAAGCTGGGCCAGGGGGCAGAGGCAAAGAAATTTGGGCTGCATTGGTGCCCATGGAATTATTAGCATGAGTGTGACACCAGAGGACCTGAAGAAAGGCCCCCAGAATGTTGGGAGAATTCCTTATGGCGGATTTATAGGAGGGCATGTATTAGAATCAGACAGGATGAGAGGGGGAGGTATAGGTTGTTATCTGCGTTGCTGGATGGGATGTCCACATCGATGAGATCATAGACCCATTGTAGTATTTATGTGTATACCTACCTCCTAGGGTTGTTATGAGGGTTAGGGTTAATAAGGTAGTAAGGGCCTTCAAAGACAAAGAATTATATAAATGTCATTTATAATAATTATTATCATTCATAACAGCAATGAAACAGATGAATTGAGCTTAGGAGGGGGTGAGGGTGGGACTGGGCAGGAGATAGAGAAGACACATGCAACTCCCAATTATCCACATACATGGAGGAGAGCCCTGGCATGATTAATCCAAAAATGCAATCTAATTTAGCTTTGGAATGCAATCAGTGATTTTGAGAGAAGGGTGTAACTTTATCTTCCAAATTACTTTTGGCACAGGACGACATGGAAAGAGTCATGAATTCTGTAGGCACATAGCAGCTGGCCCCCAAACTGTGTTACTTGGCAGAAAGGATGAAAGATTTGCCATAGTACACAAAACAGATATTCAAGAGCTGACGTACAATTGGTGTAACTCGTCAGTGAATGAAATACAAACAACATGATAGCTCCAATTTATATAGTGCTTTAAGGTTTTAAAAATCCACTTCTCCTAACCCTGAAGGATAAGTAATGCAAACGAATGAGAGACTAAATGAGGACCTTATGATTGTTATTTTTGTTCATTCGTGTCCCACTCTTCATGACCCCATTTGGGGTTTCCTTGGCAGAGATACAAATACTGGAGTGGCTTGCCATTTCCTTCTCTAGTTCATTTTACAGATAAGGAGACTGAGGCAAACAGGGTGAAGTGACTTGCCCAAGGTCACACAGCTAGTAAGTATCCAATGCTGGATTCTTCCTGACTCCAGGCCCAGTACTCCATCCACTCTGCCACCTAGCTGCCCCGATGATCACACAAATCATCTTACAAATCTTCTAGTCTAATATCTTCATTTTATAGTTGAGGTAACTGAGGTCGAAAGAGTTTAAGTGACTTCTCCAAGGCTATGTAGGTAGTATGAGTAGTAGAACTAGGCTTTTAATATTATTAATAATAATAACTGGCATTTACATAGTATTTTAAAGTTTGCAAAGTGCTTTAAGTGTACTGTCTCGTTTGATCCTCACAGCACCTGTGAGGTAGGTGCTCTTGTAATTCCCATTTTACAGATGTGGAAACTGAGGCTGAAGAAGGTCCAGTGATTTACCCAGGGTCACACAGTTAATAAATGTCAAAGGTGGGACTTGAACCCAGGTCATCCTAGCTCTAAGTCTACCACTCTTTGCCCTGCATCACCAAGTAGACACAACAGATGACAGATATTGACAGACTAGAAAATTGGGTGGATTAGATGAGAAGAAATTTAACAGGGGTGACTATAAAGTCTTAGACTTGGGTTCAAGAAATCAACTTTATAAGTATAAGATGTGAGAGGCATGGCTAGAAAGAAGTCCATCTGAAAAAGATCTGGGCATTTTTGTAGAATGCAAACTCAGAATGAATTCACCATGTGATATAGCAGTCTCCAAAGCCAATGCAATGTAGGGTTGCAATAGGAGAGGCCTAACTTACAGAATAGGCAGGTGATGGTCCTTCTGTACCGTGCACTAATCAGATCTTATGTGAATAAGTTCAGTTCTGGGCATCCCCTTTTAAAAAAATAATATTAATAAGTAGGCAAATCTCCAGAAAGGAGTGAACTGAATGGTCAAATGACCTTGAGTCCATGCTATTTGACCACTGGTTGAAAGAATTAGAGATGGTTAACCTGGAGAAGGGGAGGGTCACAACAATTGCCTTGTAGTATTTTGGATGAAAGAAGGGTTAGACTGTTCTCCTTGTCCCTGAAGGTAGAACCAGGATCAACGGATCAAAGAATCAGAGTAAAATTTCAGCTTAATATAAGGAAAAACTTCCCCAACAATCAGGGTTATCCCAAAGTGGAATGAGCTGCTTTGAAGGGCAGTGGGATCCCTCTGTCTGGAAGTCTTTAAGTCAAGCGTGGCTGACCACTTGTTAGACATATTAGAGAAGGGTTGCTTTTTCAGGTTTGGGTTGGATTGGATGATTGCTCAAGTCCCTTTTAACTCAGAAATTAGGATATTCAATGAGTTCTCTGATTCCAAAGCCAGTGTTCTTCCAGCATGTGCATAATGAACATGGCCTTAGTAGAATAGAGGGACAGGGGGTTTCAGGTAGATGATATGGGTTGAGTTGTAGGGCTAGAGGGAATTAGGTAGAGGAGTGTGGGTTTATTTGTGGGCACAAGGGAAGAACGGCTCTTCATGTCTGGGGATTACCTTTGGGATGTAGAGGCCATGGTCATTCTGCTTGCCTTTGTCTCCTCTAAGTGATGTGTGCTCAACCAGACCAGGTCTCTTCAGAATCTTCTCCCCCTTTCAGATCCCAATGTCTGTCCTGGACATCAATTCTACCCAGCACCCTGTCAAAGCCGGCCTGTCTGATGCCTTCATGATTCTCAGTCCAGCCCCTGACATGCCAGGTGAGTCTTCAGGGCCCAAAGGAGGGTACAGTCAGTGTGGACTTGGCCTCCTCCTTACCTCCCAGGGTGGGTAGATGGTCACTGGCTCAAGCGGTGAGGACTGAATGGGACTGGGGGCCACCCTACCATGTCCAGTTATTTCTTGGGCTCAGGGATCCCCAAGGTCACAATATTTGATGATTAGATTGTTTTGTTTCCCAGAGGAGGTGATTGGATAATTTATCCACTGCTTTCACCCAGAGACCTATGGATGGCTCTTTCTCAGGCAACCCCGTTCTCTTCTATCTCTCAGATTTGTTAGAACATAGTGTGTTAAGATAATATTATAAAATAGAGACTCCTTGTTCTGTAGACAAGGGAAGGTTTCAATGAGATGCATTGTGTGTAATCAGTCTGTCAATAAGTGTTTACTAAACATTTATTATATGCCAGGTACTACGATGGCCTCTGAGGATATAGTGAAAGATACCTTGACCTTGGAGAGTTTATATTCTAGTGGGGAAAGAGTGGGAGAGATATGATGTATTTGTGCAAAAGTAAATGGAATATTTATACAAAATAAGTATGAAGTGATGGGAAGGCAGTGATGTACAGAATTAGAAGGGGTCTATTGAAGAAAGTGGCATTAGAATTAGACCTTGAAGGAAACATGGGGTTTCTAGAGGTACAGGTGAAGAGTGAGAGCCTCCTAGATGTGGGACATAGCCTGTATAAAGGCAGGGAAGTGGGAGATAGCAAGTGTGCTATTTTGGTTAAAGTGTAGAGTGTGTAAGGACAAGTAATAAGTAATTGGACTAGAAAGATCAAATAGTAGGGAAGAAAGAGCACTCCACCAGAAGCTGGGGAAGTCGGTTCCAGTTTTGCCACTGTCTTGTGACCTTAGGGCAGGTCAGTTCAATAAGCGTTTATTAAGCACCTGTTGTTGTTGGGGTTTTGTTTTTTGGGTTTTTGCTTTGTGGAGGGGGGAAGGCAGGGCAGTTGGGGTTAAGTGACTTGCCCAAGATAACATGACTAATAAGTGTTAAGTATCTGAGGCCAAATTTGAACTCAGGTCCTCCTGACTCCAGGGCTGGTGCTCTATTCACTGTGCCACCTAGCTGCCCCCTTAACCACCTGTTGTTCAGTCACATCCAACTTTTCGTGACCACATGGATCATAGCATGCCAGGCCCATCTATCCTCCACTATCACTCAAAGTCCATCCAAGTTCATGTTTGTTGTTTCCATGGCACTATTTATCCATCTCATCTTCTGCTGTCCACTTTTCCTTTTGCCTTCAGTCTTTCCCAAAATCAGGGTCTTTCCCAGTAATTATTCATGAGGTCACAAAAAGTCAGATATGACTGAACAACAACAAAATATAGTAATTATATATGTGTATATATAGTAATGGTGGGCAGTACAAGCTGTGGAGGGGGGTGGATCCCTAGACATCATTGCTTTTACCTCAAAATGAAGCCTGTGGACTAGATAGCACCGAACTTTGACACTTACAAGTTATTAGATCATGGATTGCTAAGTCACTCAACTTCTCTGAGACTGTTTCCACATATATAAAATGGGGATAATCACATCTGCTTTTCCTGCCAGATAAGATTGTTGTGAGGGAAATGCTTTGTAAACCTGAAGTGTGATAGAAATATGAGCTGTTCATGTTAGGAAATGAGATCTGATTTTATTGACTTCTAAAAAGGATCGTGGAGTAACCGTGAAGAGTATTCTGGTAACACTGGCCTAGGTCCTCCTGACAGCCTACAGAGTTGAGGG
This sequence comes from Petaurus breviceps papuanus, assembly GCF_028583685.1. NCBI lineage: Eukaryota > Metazoa > Chordata > Mammalia > Diprotodontia > Petauridae > Petaurus > Petaurus breviceps. The sequence continues at coordinate 2,640,550 of NW_027187370.1, forward strand.
CTCAGAGTGACCCTTCCTGAGTGGTAATAAGTCTATTGGCACCGTCTCGTTTCCTACCACTACTTTCTTCTTTCTTTCTCGCTTCTTCCCTCATCCTATATTTCTCTTTCCCTTGCTTATTTTCCTCTCTCAACACTCATATCCATATCTTGGGCCTCTGCCAGCCCCATTCATGAACAACACTCAACCTCATTCCAGATTAAAGAAATTGGTAAGCCCTAGTCTAGTACATTTCCCAGAAGTTGAGAAGACACTAAGAATCACCTTTCTCTTTTAAAAACTTACATGATCCCCCTGCACAGATAGCAACTCTTGGATCTTTTGAAGGTCACCCTTTTAGATCCCCTGCCCTCCCTTTCTCCCAACACCTGCCTTCTCTCAGTGGTTCTCTAACACCTCTAGGATCAAATATAAAATTCTTTGTTTGGCTTTTAAAGACCTTCACCACTTGGCCCCTTCCCTCCTTTGCTGTCTTACACTTACTCCACATTCTGTGATCCGGTGACACTGGCTTCCTTGCTATTCCATCTTGCATTTTCATTGGCTGTCCTTTATGCCTAGAATTTGCTTCCTTCTCAACTCCACCTTCTGGCTTCCCAACTCCACCTTCTGGCTTCCCATGTTTCTTTCAAGTTTCAGCTAAAATCCTACCTTCTACATGAAACATTGCCTGGTCCCTTGTAATGCTGGTCTAGTGCATTTTCTCTGTCAATTACTTATGATTTATGTTGTTTGCAGGTTGTCTTCTTCCACCCTCCAACCCCCATTAGTCTGTGAGTTGTTTTTTTTTAACTTACGTTGTATTCCCAATACTTAGCCTGGAAAACAGTAGGCACTTAATAATGCTCTTGACTTGACGCATTGACTTGAGCACCACATGGTACAGATATTATCATACAAATACATTAACTATGAATTAAGCTTGTTCCATGACAAACACCACTTGTTCACATTGCCTGCTGAGATATGAAAAATGTTGGGGTGGGCAGAAGTCAGGAAAAGGCAGTTGATTTGCATAGTTTTCTGTGTGCCCATGAATTTCCCTTAGAGAGAACACATGGATGGGATTAGGCCCCCAAATTATCCTTCCTAATAATCTAAGGGGCTTCATCATCATGGTTGGCTGGGGAGGAGGAAAGCCGAGTGGGAGGGCAGCCTGGGGTTGATTTGTCCAGGACTACTGGCTTTAGAAAACCATATTAGGCCAATGTCTGAAATTGAAAAAGAACATTTTTCTTTTTAGTTTTCAAGCAAGCTGGTTATCAGGCAGCTATCCCTTTAGCTAAAGGCCATTGGACTCTGCAAACAGGGCTGGTTCTAGAAAATACTGGGGTGAAAGTTTAATCTTGGCACCTCAAAACATGTTTTGTGCTCTATTCTTTCTCCTCTTGGATTTCCCAACCTCTGTAGAGGCTTGTTCCTCCCTCTCTCTTATTAAACCTTGCTCATAGGTAAGGAATCTACCATTTAAACTTTAGTATAAATAAATTCTTCCATAATGTCCTCCTTGCATGGAGGTAGCCCTGGGTTCTCAAAGGCTAAACCAGAAGATTATAAACACTGTCATTTTCTGCCATGCTGGAAAGGCTTTGTGTATGGGCTTTGCAATAGACTTCAGTCTGCCATATATTTGAAAGTTATCTCTTCCATGAAGCCCTCCTTGATTGCCCGCTATAAAAAGTCATTGTTGACCTCCTCTCTTGGACCTGGCATCATAATTCTTTGTTTTGTGACTGTGCATAATTAGCCTTCTCTTGTGTCTTATCCCCCTTTTTAACTATATATTCTCTGAGGAGGGAGATCATGTTATTTTTGTGTAGCAAGGTAGAACACACAATTGACCAGAACCAACTCTGAGTGTGATCTATAGGATGCATAAACCAATATAATCTCTGCTTCCTCTAAACTTTTCATCTTCCCCAGCTCTCAAGGCAGCTCTCTGCACACAATAGATCAGGGGTTCCCACCTTTTTCAGTCTTGTCCCCACCCCACCCCCTTTGCTTTCCATACAACCTTCCCTTATCCCCATTCAATATGAGAGGAAATAAATTCTAGAGTTTACCATAAGGAAAAAAATCAATTAATTTCAATAGAATAGTATAATAACTTACCAAATATTCCCCATACCCTTTGGCAAGCTCCTTAGGCTCTGGGGATATACATACCCTAAAGTGGGTACCCCTTCAGTACATGCTTTTAATGATTATTAACCTATCAATTAATCAACAAGCATTTATTAAACAGCTGCTCTATACCTTCACTCTGTTCTCACTTCCTTCCCACCAAAGACTCAAACCGGGGAACCACCATGGGCCTGATGGGTGAATTCTCACCTTCTCTTGCCTCAAGATTTTCATCTTCTCAAGACCAAATTATGGGGCCTCTGCACTTCCTACCCATACAGCTCCTCTTTACATGGTGTCTTCCCCCATTAGAAAGTTCTTTGAGGAGGACTGTCTTGCTTGATTGTATTTGTATGGTACCGCCAGCCCTTGGCACAGTGCCTGGCACATAATCACTTACATGTCTGTTTGCTTGCATACTTTCTTTTTTCCTTCTTTTCTCCCTTCCTTCCTCTCTCTCTCATTCTCTCTACCTCTTTCTTTCTATCTACCCATCTTTTTTCTATCTACCTCTTTACCTATCTAATTATCTGTCTCTCTGTCTATCTACAGACAAAAAGAAAAAAATGAAATAGTTCCTGCCTTTGAGGGTCTTATCTTCCATGGAGGGAAACAAATTATACCTATATTAATATGAACAAAATCAATTCAAGGTAATAGGAGGAGGCAAGTGAAGGTAGAAGGTTAGGGAAAGCTTCACATAAAAGATAACATTTGAGCTCAGCTCTGAAGAAAACTAGGGATTTTGTGAGGAGACAATGCATTCTAGACATGGAGAACATGTGAATGTGGACAAAAGTTGGAAAGTCTTGAATGAATGAATGCATGAATAAAGAGTTATCATTGGAACTCCCTGCCTATCTGGAGCTGGTTGGAAAGTCACTTTACCAGGTAAGTCATGTAGTGGATAGAACTCTGGACCTAGAGTCAGGAAGACCTGAGTTCAAATCCAGCCTCAGATCCTTAATAGCTGGATGATCTTGGGCAAGTTACTTAACCTCTGTTTGCCTCAGCTTCCTCAACCGTAAAATGGGGATGATAATAGCATCTACTTCACAGGGTTGTTGTGAATATCAAATAAGATAATATTTGTAAAGCTCTTAGTGCAGTACCTGGCACATACTAAGTGCCATTTAAATACTATAATTATTAATCCAACCTAAGACACTTACTACCTGTGGGACCCTGGACAAGTCACTAGTCCTCTGTCTGCCTCCATTGCCTCATCTATAAAATGAGGATTGTAATAGTCTATCTCTCAGGGTTAAGAATCAAATGTGTAAAATGCATGGCACAGTGCCTAGCACATACTGGGTGCTTAATAAATGTTTCCTTCTTTCCAGGTGAGAAATTTTTTTTTAAGATAAGTATTTATTTATTTGTTTGTTTTTTTCTTTTTATCTATCTATTTATTTTTTGAGTTCTAAATCCCCCCCCCTGCAAGAGAGCATGCAATTTGATATAAACTATACATATATGATCATAGTATTTATTTATTTATTTTGTATAAGCAATTGGGGTTAAGTAACTTGCTCAAGGTTACATGGCCAGGTGTTTCTGGGTGGGTGCTAAGTGTCTGAGCCCGGATTCGATCCCCAGGTCATCTCGATACTGGGGCCAGTGCTCCTACTCACTGTGCTACCTGGCCGCCCTGTTTTTTCTTTTTATCTATTTATTTTTTGAGTTCTAAATTTCCCCCCCTGCAAGACAGCATGCAATTTGATATAAACTATACATGTATGATCATATTAAATATATTTTCACATTAGTCATGTTGTGAAAGAAGAATCAGAAAAAAAGGGAAAACCACGAGAAAGAAAAAAAACAGAAAACAAAAAAAATTTAAAAAAATAAAATAGTATGCTTCAATCTGCATTAAGACTCTGTAGTTCTTTCTCTAGATGTGGGTAGCATTTTCCATCATTAGTCTTTTGGAATTGTCTTAGATCATTGCATTGCTCAGAAGAAATACGTCTAACAAAGTTGGTCATCGCACAATGTTGCTATTTTTAATAATTTAATAATTCTTTGTTTTGTGACTGTGCATAATTAGCCTTCTCTTGTGTCTTGTGTTAAGTGTTAAATGTGTTAAGTGTCTGAACTCAGGTCCTCCTGAGTGTACAGTGTTCTCCTGATTTTGCTCATTTCACTCAGCATCAGTTCATGTAAGTCTTTGCAGGTTTTTCTGAAGTCCGCCTACCTATCTTTTCTTACTGCACAATAGTATTCCATTATATTCATATACAACATCTTGTTCCCCAATTCCCCAATTGGGCCTCCCCTCAGTTTCCAATTCTTTGCCACCACAAAAAGAGCTGCTATAAATATTTTTGTACATGTGGATCCTATTCCCTTTTTTATGATCTTTTTGGGATACAAACCTAGTCGTGGTATTGCTGGATCAAAAGCACAGTTTTATAGGTGTTTGGTCATAGTTCCAAATTGCTCTCCAGAATGGTTGGATCACTTCACACCTCCACCAAGATGCATTAGTGTTCCAATTTTCCCACATCTTCTCCAACATTTATCATTAGGAATTTTTATTTTAGCCACAAAAGAGGCAGTTGGGGGTATTGGATGGAGAAGCAGCTTTGGAAATAGGAAGAACTGGCTTCCAGTCATTTCTCAGAGATATTCTAGCTATGTGAACATGATCAAGTCTCTTAACCTCTCAATATATCAATTTGGATGTTGTTGAGAAGGAAGGTTAGCGGCCTGGGTCTGTCTGTTGGTCCTCAACTCCAATTGTAACCGACTTCTTTATTTAATAAAACTGCTTTCATTTGGCCTAAGTTTGAAGGAAGGTCCAGGAAACAGCACTTGAGTTCTGTAGGGAAGCTGGTTGTCTGTCCTTCATTCTAGAAGAGGACGATGATGTCTTGACTTGCAAAAGTCATCAACCTCACTTATGTCCTCCAGAGTCCTTAAAGTCCAGTGGCAAGACATGGGTCCGGATGACTGGAAATGGCCAGATATAGTGAGAAACCCTGGCCTTTTTAAGCTAAGGTGTTTTCCAGGTTTCAGTTTGTCTGAAGCAACACCTATTCAGTGATTAAAGGCTAGGCAAGAATTGAGGCAAAAGATGGCCTAGTTTGCCTTCTCAAAAGAATCAGTATGGGAGGGGAAGACCCTCTGGGTTTCTGACTGGAACTGAAACAATTGCTGTTTATAATCACACAGAACCACCAAAACCCAAACAATGAGCAAGAGAGGCTTGGACTGGGACCTATTATTGGCCAATCAGTGACAGCCACAGTGATTTGGGTTTAAGAGCATAGTCAAGTGCCGGGGTCCCACTGCCCGTGGAATCCTCACCTGCCCTACGGTCCTCTACTTACCCATATCCGGGTCTTCGGTCGTCACCGGCCCCTTGAGGGGAACAATCACCAGACAGAGAGCGCGGAGGGAGTTTTTGGGGGGTGTTTATTCTCCACTGATTACATCGCGTCTCGCGTCTCGCGTCCCTCCTCTACTTCCGCCCTAGGGCCTTTATAGCCCTTCCCGACCCTTCTCGCCCAATCATCAGTCCCAACAGCATTTATCACCATATATGGGCTCCTGGTTATACTAGTCTTCTTCTCCGCCCCTGGGGCGGGGCAGGGTCCCTTTACAGTCAAGTAGCTCCATTTGAATCCCAGTGGGCTTTGTCAAAACCTGGTTTTCCCAAGCTATATTTCAGGAAATCATAAACAAAAATTATGAGATGAAAGAGTTAAATGTTCCAGGGTTTTTTTTTTTTTGAGGGGGGGGGAAGATAATAGAATAAATAAGTAGGGAAGATAAAAATCTAGCCCCCAAACCCTAAAATATGTTGCGAAGTATAAGCAAACAAAATTTATATTCCTTTGGACAGAGAACCCAAAGGAAGGGTATGACTCCCCATGTGGACAGAGAGAGAGAAGGAGGAGGAGAAAGAAAGGAAGATAAAAACGAAGGAAGGAAAGTCAACTGGGGATGCAAGGTTTAATTATCATGGCAGAGTGAGGGATCGAGGGGATTCCACCAGCATAGACAAGCATTTAAGGTCCTCGGGAACTATCCTAAGCTCCATATATTTATTTGGAGCCAAAATGAACCTTGGAGGCCAACCCTCTCATTGTATAGATAAAAAAATGAGACAAGCAGAGGTAAAATGTTTTGTCCAGGATCACAGTTACTAAGTGTCTCAGGCAGGGTTTGAACTTGGTTCTTCCTGATGCCAAGTCCAGTGCTCCTCCCTCTGAGCCACTCTCCCTGTCTGCCCTTTTCTAACCTGTGTATCAGAGCCCCACTGAAATGGGAGGGGTTAAGAGCCAGCAATCCAAGCCACAGACATAACAGGAGTCTCTGTGAGAAGCTAGTGTTTGTAGAAGATGTTGATGGAACACTCAAAAGGGAATCACATTGAACAAGTGAAGGTGGGGGTGGGGGCCAGGGAAGGAAGTCTAAATGTCAAATTGAATGGAACAGACGGGAGTAGAATCAACCGAGCCAAGTCAACTGGAATAGAATACCAAGAGAATTAGACCAAGGCTGGGATGGAAAATCAGAAAAAGGAAAAACAGAATGGAGAAGAATGAAGTCCTGCCTTCATCCTCAGATGTTGTAGGGAAGGGGAAGCCTCAAAGCCACACCTTACGATGAAATATGAGTCTAACCAATCTAGGCCTGGTTTTCTTTAGCCCTAGCCATCTAACTCATATAAAGAATTGTCTTATCCAAGTTACAATTAATTATCTTATGTTAATTATAGCATAATTATGATTATCTTAATATTAATTATAATATAATTATAAATAATTGTCTTATCCAAAGAACTGGCTTTGGAATTGGAGGTGTTGAGGTTTAGGGATGCTCAGGACCCCAAAATTCCTACACACTAGGTCCTGCCCGAAATGAATTCAACCCATCTTTTTTCAGCCAAAGTAAGACAGTTTATTAAAGATTCACTATATTGGGTAGACTCTGGAACCTCACCATTGGCTAGACTCTTAAGGAATCTGAGCAGCTTCTTGGAAACGGGATGGGTCTTATATACAGAAAGATTATGGGAGGGATCTAGGGGTGGTCTAGTAGTATGGGAGGAGGGGTTTAGGAACAGTCTTGAGGAGGAGTCTTAGGACAGTCTGGATGGGACTGGGGTGACTAGAGGTCAGACTCCAGAAACCAAGAGAATAGGATTTAAGGGTGGAAAGTAGCTGAAGGGTAACCGGAGCTAACAGACCAGACTGAAGGGCTAGGTTAGTTTAAGGGTAACAGATTTGGGTATAGATATTTTGATAGGATTAAAGGTGGAAAGTAGGTGGAGGCAATCTGGAGGTAACTGACCTTGGAGGTTAAGGATAACAGATTTGGGCATGAAAAGCCAGATCAAGTGGGAAGATTCAAAGAGTTCAAGGGGGTTCCCAGAGCCTATACTCCACCAGAGTACTGGGTTCAAATCTTCTTTTTTTTGGGGGGGGGGAGGCAAGGCAGTTGGGGTTAAGTGACTTGCCCAAGGTCACACAGATAGTAAGTGTTAAGTGTCTGAGGCTGGATTTGAACTCAGGTCCTCCTAACTCCAGGAGCCGGGCTCTATTCACTGCGCCACCTAGCTGCCCCTCAAATTTTACTTCTAATAATTATTTCCTGTGTAACCTTGTGTAGATCAGTTAACCTAACCTGGGCCTCAGTTTCTGTATTTGCAAAAGGAGGAGTTGGACCTCTGAAGTCCCTTTCAGTTTTAGATCTATGAGGCTAAGGAAGTTATCCTACCTTGCATTGGTATGTGGATTTATAGTTTCATTTTTTGTATATTTTCACAACAACCTTGTGGGTTAGGTAATAAGGAATAAGGACTTTTGATAGGAATAAAGACCCTTTGATTTCATTGGTATGGAGAATTTGCTAGTGAGGAAACTCAGCACTTTCTCCACAACTTAGTCTTAGAGAATTGTCTTGATCACAGAGTGGTTAAGTGACCTGTCCAGAGTTACACAGCCAGTGTGTGTTAGAGGCAGGATTTGAACTCAGGTCTTCTTGACTTTGAGGATTGTTTTTGGTTCACTATGCTTTGCTATCTTTCGGGTAAGTAGTACCCATTATACAGATGAGAAATCTGAGGCTAAAAGTAGTTAAGTGATATAATAGGCAGTATCATACAGTGAAATGTGTGTAGGATTTGGAATCTGAGGACATGGGTGCAAATTCTGCCTCTACATCTTACTGTCTGGGTGACCATGAGAAAATTACTTAACTTTTCTGGAGCTCCATTTTCTTATCTGTAAAATGAGGGTAGTTAGACTAATTGACCTCCATTTTAACTCTAAATCTATGATCCTGGGACTTCCCCTAGGCCATCCAGGCTGACACCTATATTTTCTCATGTCAAATCCACTGTCCTTTCCATTTTCCATATCTCAAATTCTTCCCAGGGAAAACCAGAGCTACTCAGCAATTTTCTTTTTTTTTTTCTTTTTGCTTTTTTTGGAGGGCAATTGGGGTTAAGTGACTTGCCCAAGATCACATGGCTAGTTTTTTGTATTAAATGTCTGAGGCCAGATTTGAACTCAGGTTCTCCTGACTCCAGGGCCAGTGCTCTATTCACTGTGCCACCTAGCTACCCCTACTCAGCAATTTTCAGTACTAGGCTACAATAGGTACAATTTTTTTTTGCCTGAATACTGCATACTATGTACCAAGGCTAGGAACTGGAGAATGAAGCAAAGATATAGATGATATTCTCAGATTCTGGTCTCAGGGATGTTTTAGGGAAGGGTCATTTTTTTCACATGCACTACCAGACAACCAATTTTTACACACACATACACACATGTGTATATATATACATATGTATGTATATATTTATACACACACATATATTCTCATTTTTAAACATTTATCTTTAAAATTTTATTGATGCTTTTTTTATACTATAATCATTTCCTGATATACTTCATCTCACTGTGACCCTCTCTTGTAACAAAGAAAAACAATTGTGAAAAACCATGGGGCACAGCAATCACGTTTGAAAGGCAATCCTTGCATGCATATACAAGCAACATTCCACACTTTGGGCCCCTCATCTTTTTATTTTTAAAAAATTCATTTTATTTTTAATTTATGGAATCAAGCAAGCATTTCCATAGCACAGTATAATAAGAAAGATGATTGCACATGAAAGTGCAAATTTATTATGTACAATTTACTATTCCTTCTAAATATCATGTAAATTTTTTTCCTTTTTTTTTCTTTCCCCCACCCCCACCCTAGAGGATGGCTACCATTAGAGACAAATAGGGGTGTGTGTATATGTGTGTACATATTTATATATACATACATATATATATTTATATACAGATATATGTGTATATAAAAATTATTCGATATTGACTTCTGTTTATCAGTTCTTTCTCTGCTGTATCACTGACAGCCCTGGCCCTGCTGCCTGGAAGGCCAGGTTTGTTCCCTTTCCCCCTTCCCCCCAATGTTATAAGGGAGTTAGGAGTGTCTAGGCTTTCTGCGAACCCACCAGTGGGGTTCACCCAATTGTAGAGGGGAGGTCCCCTGAACCCCAGTTCCATTTAGATAGTTCAATTAACTTTTACAAGAAAATACTTCATTTCAAAGGTATAATCAATCACAAGTATACAAACTTACTCCACAAGTACAGGTATTACCTATCTTTGGGGTGGGGAAGGGGATTGGGTTAATACAGACCACAGTCCCAAACCCTCATCAGGATTGAATCCCAGGCACCCTGGACCCTTAGGACTTCCCTGCCAGGCTGGCTGGTTGGCTGCAACTTCCTGCTCAGCATCCTGACTCCAAGGTCACCACAATTCAAACTCCCAGGTCTGGTGGGCATCACTGCCGGCACCTGAAACTGAGGATAGAACAAGACAAGGACCATTCTTGGAGCCAGGGAAAGGACATTTACTATCATTGTGATTTTAAGCAACTTCCCTGGGCCTCAGTTTCTTCATATGTAAAGAGAGAGGGATAACTAGGTGGCACAGTGAATAGATCACTGAGCCTGGAGTCAGAAAAACCTAAATTCAATACAGTCTTAGACACTTACTAGCTGTGTGACCTTGGGCATGTCACTTAACTTGTTTGCCTCAGTTTCCTCATCTGTAAAATGAGCTGAAGAAGGAAATGGCAAACCACTCTAGTATCTTTGCTGAGAAAACCCCAAATGGGGTCATGAAGAGCTGAATACGACTGAAAATGACTGAACAGCAACAAATATATATTAGACACAACTGAACAACAACACAAAGTGAGAGGGGTAGGTACATGGTTTCTTCAGTCATTTCATAATCAATCAATCAATAAGTAGTTCTTGGGGGTGGCTAGGTAGTGCAGTGAACAGAACACTAGCCCTGGAGTCAGGAGGACCTGAGTTCAAATCTGACCTCAGGCACTTAACACTTACTAGCTGTGTGACCTTGGGCAAGTCACTTAACCCCAATTGCCTTGCCTTCCCCCCTCCAAAAAGTAAAAAAAAAAGAAATAAAGAAAATAATAAGTATTTCTTAAGCACTATTTGTGCTAAATACTATGGATTAAAGAAAGCTCAAGGAAACCCCAAATGGTCCCTTCCCTCAAGGTGCTTACTGGAAGGGCCTCCTGCAGAAGATGGCCTTTGAACTGAGTATTGAAAGAAGTCAGCCATGTGAAGAAGGGGAGGTGAGGAGGGAGAGCATTCCACCCATGAGAAAGAGACAGTACAAAGGTATGGAGATGGGAAATAGAGTTTTGAGTATGAGGCATAGCAAGTAAGCTCATATTGCGAGATTGTAGGTTGTATGGAGGGAAGAAAAGTGTGGGAGAAGGGACCAGGTTGTAAAGAGACTTAAATGCCAGATGTGGTTATTCAAGCATATCTGACTCTTCATGACTCCATTTGAGTTTTCTTGGCAAAGATACTGGAGTAGTTTTCCATTTCCTTCTCCAGTTCATTTTTCAGATGAGGAAACTGAGGCAACAGGGTGAAGTGACTTGCCCAAGGTCACAGAGCTAGGAAGTATCTGAGGCCAGATCTGAACTCAGGGAGATGAATCTTCCTAACTCTACACCTAATGCTCTATCCACGGTGTCACCTGGCTGCCCCTAAATGCCAAATAGAGGTCTTTATGTTGTCGTTCTTTGTCCTTCATTCTTGAAGAGGACCATCTGTAATGAAATGCCAAGGAAAGGCAACTTCCCAAGGTTCAAAATACCAGCATAGGTGCTCTCCATTTTATTCAGTGACAAACCAAGAACAGAGAAGATCAAAACATGACATCATTCAAAATACAGCATTTACTAAACGTGATTAAATAATCTCCAAGTACTACCCCACCCCAGGACCTTCCAATCATTCAATCAATTACAAAGTCTCTGTTATAAATACTTCTCCACCACTAGGCTATACCTTAATTAAGTCCACCACAAAGTCCCTCTTCTCAAATGGAGATTAGTTTCTAAACATAAGGTCAAAAGTTCCCCACCCCTGGATCACAATTGAATCTACCCCAGAGTTACATCAAGTTTAAACACAGCACTTAATACCCAAATGGAGGTCTTTTCTTCATCTTGACACGAGGCAAGTTCTCAGCAATCTTAATTCCTGGGGAGAGAAGGTTTAGCAAGGCCACAAGATACATTGCCAATCCCTTCATGAATTTATCCTCTGTCTGTAGAACAGTCCTAGAACCCCTGAACACATTAGCAAAGCCTTCTCCCAGGATTTCTGTAAACATATGTGATAGTAATGGCAATTAAAGATTCCCCTGTATTGGCTTGGTTTTCAGATTGATTGTGTTAAAACCCAGAGCTTAATCTGAAAACCAAGCCAATACAGGGGAATTTTTAATTGCCATTACTATCACACCATCACATCAGGAAGATGATGCCATGACATACAAGTGAATGGATTTAAGTGAGGCAGGGCTGTGCAAGGTCACCAGCCTCACTTTCTCCTATGGAGCTGTCTGGGTCCAGTGGCCAAATATATGACTGGAGATGGCCCTGAAGAGGACTTTATATTGGATACTGAAAGCAGCAGGGAACTACTGGAGTTTATTGAGTAGAAAGGTGACATAGCAAGACCTATGCCTTAAGAAAATAAGTCTGTTATATGGAAACATGTTTTACATGATTGTACATATATAGCCTGTTGAAAATTCTTACCATTTTGTGAGGGGAAGGAGGCAGGAAGAAAATTTGGAACTCAAAATTTTATTAAAATGAATTTTAAAAATTGTCTTTACACGCAATTAGGGAAAAATGCTATAAAATAAAAAAGAAATTAAACAAAAAAAGAAAATCAGTCTGGTAGATGTGTGGAGCCTAAATTGAACTGGTGAGAGACATAAGTCAGAGAGACCAATTAGAAGGCTATTGCTAAGCAAATGGGGGCACATCCCTGACCTAGGGTGGTGGTTGTGTGAGTGGGGACAAGGGGACATATACTAAAGATATTATGAAGGTAGAAACGTCAGCATATGGTAACTGACCAGATAGATGGGGAAACTGAGAGCAACAAGTTAAGGAGATGGCAAAGTTGTGAACCTGGGTAGCTAGAAAGATGGTGATCCTGGCTTGGGAAGTTTAGAAGGGAAAGAAGTCTGGAGGGAAGAATTCTGTTTTGGATATTTTGACTTTGACATGCCTATGCCATCCAGCTTGAAAGGCCAATAAGCAGCTGGAGATGTGGGACTGGAGCTCAGAGGAGGGACTAGGACTCCATATGTAGTTGTAAAATCACCTGCAGTTCATAGAAATGACAAGTGGCTGCATGAGAGCCAATGAAGTCAGCAAGAGAGATGATGTGGAAAGAGAAAAGGAAAGGGCCCAGGACAGAGCCTTGAAGAACACTCCCAGCGAGGGGCCGTGATAAAGATGAAGGTATGACACAGGAGACAGATAGGTAGGGGGGAAACTAAGAGAAGAGAACATCCAGCAGGAGGTGAGGAACATTGTCAGTAGCTGTAGAGAGGTCAAGTAGGATGAATATTGAGAAAAGTCCGTTGGATTTGTTGATTAAGAAATCACTTTTACCTTTGGAGAGAGCAGCATCATTTGAATGGTAAGGCTGGAAGCCAGCCTGCTGAAGGTTTAAGAAGCATATGAGGAAAGAAGCAGCATAGGTACCAAGTATAGATGACATTTTCAGGGAGGTTAGCAGAAAAGGGAAGGAGAAATATGTATATGTGTGTGGATTTGAATTCACAAGACTTGGGTTCGAATTCTGTCTCTTACCATCTGTGTGACCTTGGTCAAGTCACTTAACCTCTCTCTGTTCTTTAGTTTCCTCATCTATAAAATGAGGGGCTTGGACTAGATTGTCTCTGAGGACCTTTCCAGTTCTAAATCTGTGGCCCTGTGACCATTATTTCTATGATATGTTCACTTGCCTGTTGTCATGATCTGACTAGAGTAAGAAGAGAAGGCCTAGTGTGGGGGGGAGGGGCACGCGTGGGGGGGGGAAGGGGGTGGAAGGGAAGGAGGAGGAAGGACATATATTTAATGGAAAAACAGAAACTCCAGACCTAGGGAGCAGAAGTGACATGTGCCTTAGGGCAGGAACTGATCATGTTTCAATGCTGGAAAGAAAAAAATCCCTTTTGTCTTCTCCTCTAAGCAGCAATGGGATGGACCCTATTAATCAGTATTTTTAGAGGAAGAATGAAAGGCATATTGAGAAGCAGTCTGAGATAGTAGACAGAACACTGCATTTGGAGTCAGGAGGACATGGGTTGAATCCTGCCTCAGACATGCACTGGTTGTGTGACCTTGGGCTAGTCATCTAACCTCTGTGGACCTTTGTTACCTCCTCAGGTAAAATGGGAGGTAGGGGTAGGGTGAGACTTGATAACCTATAAGGATCCTTTCAATCTGTGGTCCTCTAAGTCATGACCTGATTAAGGGATCCCCTTTAACCACTTTACCACATTAACATAAGGTTAACCTTCCACTATATCCCACCAGTGCCTACTAACTATGTGTCAGCTGGCATCCCATAACCCCCTGAAGAGTTAATATTGCTGAGTAAGGTGATATGGAGGGAAATTGCCAAGGCAAGAAAGGAGCCTGGGAAAGGGAAAAACAAAACTAGAGGCCCACAAACATATGGGAGTTAGAGGGCCCATCCCAGGAACTGAGTCATACAGCCTCAGAAGCTGAGCCTGTGAATGACGGGGAAAGAGGGAAGCCAATTAGCCAACATGGCCAAAAGCTGGCAATGATTCTGACTAAGGGTCTCTCCTCATTTCCACAGCTCCCTCAGGAGTTAGGAAGGCCTTTGAGAGACCCACTTAGTGATTCAGTAAGAAGAAATGTGTCTCTGTGCCTAGTGTTAATGTTTATAAACATTTGACAAGGGCAGAGATTTTGAGTTGCTGGGAAAGAAGGGATTGAGATGATTGCTTGAAATATCCTATACTTGTTTCCAAAATATCCCACGCTTGTCTTCTACATACACTATGCTTACCTCCGAAATATCCTATGCTTGCCTCTGATGCAAAAACAGTAATGGAAGAATTGCTGTTCTTTTTATGCATTTTGCCATCAAGGTTTTTTTTTTTTTTAATTATTGTTCTCTTTTGTTTCCATTTTTACCTTCATTTCTAAATTTATCCCTCTCCTTTACTCTAACCAGTGAGCCATCCCTTGTAGTAATGGTTTTTTTTTTTAACAATGAATTTTAAAGCATTTGAAAAAGCAGTTCAGCAAAACCAGCCAATGGTCAACTAAGTCTGTTGGGATATATGTTGTGCTCCACAACCATGGTCTTTCATTTTGGTAAAGAAGGAAGGAAAGGGCATTTTCTCACCTCCAGGGCCAAATATGGTCATCATAATTACACAGGTTTGCTTTTGTGGTTGTTCTTTCCCTTTGCATCGTTGAAGACGTATACTACCAAGATTTTTGGAGGAACTTTCACCATTTCAGATTTAAAATGTTTTCTTCCCTAAGAAGTCAAGAACAGACAACTCAGTCACCTCACGTACAGAGATTTAACTTTGGTGTGATCAATTATGAATCACTCATAATTACCAAATTACACGAGTCTGGGGACTATTCCAGGGACCTTGTGTTCTGTTTGTTTTCTTCCTTCTGGCTGGATGTATTTTACTGTTATAAAGGGAAGGCCACTAGGTTTGGAGCCAGAAGATCTGAGTTTGAATACTGGCTCTTCCACTTACTAACTTGTGACTTTGGGAAAGCCATTTAATCTCTCTGGGTCTTAGTTTCCTCTTCTGTAAAATAAGGGAATTGGACCAGATCAGGGGTTTTAAACCTGTGTGTCGTGTGTGTGTCATGGATCCCTTTGGCTATTTGGTGAAGCCTATGAGTCCCTTCTCAGATGAATGTTTCTCCCCCTCTGCCCCTATTTAATAGTATTTTATTTTTTCCAATTACATGTAAAGATAGTTTTCAACATTCACTTTTGTAAGAGTTTGAGTTCTAAATTTTTTCTCCCCCCCAAGACAAGCAATCTGATATAAGCTATACATGTAGAGTCATATTAAATATATTTCCACATTAGTCATGTTGTGAAAAAAGAATCAGAACAAAAGAGAAATAACACAAGAAAGAAAAAAACAAAACAAAACAAAAAAGACAAAATAGTAATCTACATTCAGACTCCATAGTTATTTCTCTATGTGGATAGCATTTTCCATCATGAGTCTTTTGGAATTGTCTTAGATCATTGTATTACTGAGAAGAGCTAAATCTATCAAAGCTGGCCATCACATAATGTAGCTGTTACTATGTACAATGTTCTCCTGGTTCTAAGTCCAGGTTTTTATGAAACCTGCCCACTCATCATTCCTTATAGCATAGTAGTATTCCATTATATTCATATACTACAACTTGTTCAATTGATGGGCATCCCCTTAAATTCCAGTTCTTGACTACCACAAAAAGAGCTGCTATAAATATTTTTGTACATGTGGGTCCTTTTCCCTTTTTAATGATCTCTTTGGAATATAGACCTAGTAGTGGTATTTCTGGATCAAGTGATATGCACAGTTTTATAGCCCTTTGGGCATATTTTCAAATTGCTCTCCAGAATGGTTGGATCAGTTCACAACTCCACCAACAATACATTAGCACTCCAATTTTCCCACATCTTAGGTTAATGTTTTCAAATGTATAAAATAAAATACATGAGAGTACAAAGGAAACCAATTATATTCAAATACAGTTATTAAAATAGGGTTTTTCTAAGTTCATGAACTCCTGATTAAGACATCTGAAGTTAGGGTGGCTAGGTGATGCAGTGAATAGAGTACCGGCCCTGGAGTCAGGAGGACATGAGTCCAAATCCGACCTCAGACAGTTAATGCTTACTAGCTGTGTGACCTTGGGCAAGTCACTTAACCCCAATTCCCCTGCCCTCTCCCCTCCAAAAAGTGCAAAAAAAAAAAAGAAAGAAAGAAACTCTGAAGTAGATGAACTCTTTGGTTCTCTCTCATTCTGTGAACCTATAAGCCTCATTCCAGCCTCTTCTACCTTCCTTGCCCCTTTCCTTCTCTTCCTCTACTTCCTCTTTTTTTATTCCTTTCCCAACTTCCAACATATTTCTTCTTGTGGTCATGACTGGCTAACTATTCATAACTCCCTTTAATGATTTGAAGATCCATAATTTTATCAGTGGAAATAGATCCATTCCTTAGTTCACAGTTCCATGAGCTATCACTGACAAAAATAACAACACCTGGTGGCTAATATTCTGGTGATAAATTTCTCTGCAGGTGGCAAGTTGGTTCTTAGGCCCATCCTCAAAGCCTAGCTTTCCAGCTTGGCAGGACTTACCTAAGGTTGTACTCTGCTGGCATAGCCTTCAAGAACCCAAGGGTCACCTTCACTCCATGATCAGGCATTGGAGGAAAAATTCAGTTGAGGATCTGTGTGTGGAGACAGTTATGATGTTGTGGATGGAGCACTAAATTTAGTGTCAGAAGACCTGGATTCTGGGTACATCATCCATCTAAATTCTCTGTGCCTCAGTTTCCTCACCTGTAAAATGGATGGGATAGTATCTGGAATCCCTACATCATAGAGCTATTGTGAGGACAAAAATGAAATAATGTATGCATACCATTTCATGAATTGTAAACTACATAAATGTGTGTACACATAGGTACTTTTTTGTCCAAGACTTATTTCACTGGCAGAGAGTGTTAGAAGTGGAATCTGAGCACAGGTCTTAACTGATTCTTACTGCTTTTGATCCAGTACTCTACACTGCTTCTTTGGGTAATAAGTTCCCAATTCTGTGATTAATAGAGAGGCAATGGGGTGTGGTGAAAAGAACATAGGCTTTGGAGTAAGGAAAGACAGATTTGAATCCTAATGTTGACACTCACTAGCTGAATAATAGTAATAATGGTAATAATAATAATAATAGCATCTCTCATTTACAGGGCACTTATAAACTTTCAAAGTGCTTTACAAATGTTATCTCATTTTGTCCTCACAGTAATCCTGAGAAGTAGGTGCTTTATTATTATTTCCATTTTACAGATGATGGAATTGAGGCAGGCAGTAGTTAATGACATACAACTAATACCTGTCTGACTCAGGTGGTCCTGATTGCAGGTCCATTGCACTGTTCACTGTGCCACCCAGCTGGACAAGTCACCTAATATCTCTAAGCCTATTTCTCAATCTGCAAAATGGGAATAGTGAGATTGTCACAGCCACCATCATCACCATCATTACAGGGTTGTTGTGAGGAAAGCCAACTTTGAACATCCCAGATGAAACATATGTCATCATTAACAATGTTATGAATACAGATACCTGGAGACTGGGAAATGACTGAACCAGTTGTGGTATAGAAATGCAATGGGATATTACTGTGCTGCTGTGTTTTTGTATCCCCAGTGCTTAAGCTAGTGCCTGGCATACAGTAGGCACTTAATAAGTGCTTACTGATTAATCAGCCATTTGGACGGTTGCTATGACAGGAGTCAAAGCCCTGCGCCTTGATGGAAAAGCTGTAGGATCTGATTCAGCTTATCTGAGTAGTTTGGTCAGAATCCACACTGATGGGAAAGCTTGTTTCTGGTACATTTGATGCACATGAAGCATCTTCCGCAATCTGAAGCATCATGATGCTTGTTTGTTTCACTGAATAGAGCTGCCTTTTGAAAGGAACATTTTCTAGAGCCTGTCTAGTTCCCCTCTGGTACGTTGTCAATGAGTTGAATAGACACCACCAAGCAGAAAGTGATGCTTGTAAAGCTAATGTAGGACCAGGCATCACAGAGTGGGGTCACAAAAAGTCTGACTGACACAACTGAATAATAACAACAAACCTGGAATATACTTCCCCAATTCTAGATAGGATTCCCCTGACTATGCTTAAGACTCTGCAGTTTTCTGCTCATTTCTTATTCCAACTGGACTTTCAAACCGAAAACCCGAAACCCGTGCTTCTACCTTGGAATGATCCACATTTCTCTGTGCTCTTGTGACATCTGAGAAGCATGAAAGCTGACCACTTTAACCTACAGCATCACCTTTAGGCATTAAGCTTGTGTTCTTTCATTCATCCATTCAATCAATCAGTCACTCTAATTGCCCCACCCCAAGCATGCTAGAGCTATTTGGCCTTTCACTGTGGTTCTTTAAAATACTTCTTCTGTCATTTTATTTGTTAGATTGTTCTTCCTGGAAAGGAAGCTAGTACTAGATCACACTGGGTCATAGCCTTTATCTTGCCATCACCCACAAGTATTCCACTTCCAGATTCATAAACTCTGAAATTCCTTTATCTAGCCATAACTTTTAACCCTTTTCTTTGTCTTCAATATGACCTCCAAACCCCTGGAACCTCAATTCTCTCCCAAACCATCACTTCTACACTGCTACTCCCTTCCTCATCTTGACCCCTCAGTGAACAAATTCAACTCTATACTGTCTTCCTCTCTAGAGTCCCTGGAGATAAGGGGCCAGCAATCTTATCCTGCCAAGTCCCGGTCTTGGATTAGCCTCAACATCTCTTTTAACTGCTGAATCCAATGGCCTTTTTTCAATGCTCATCCTTTTGACCTCTCTGCAGCCTTTGACACTGGTGACCACCCTCTTCAATTTGATATTCTCTTCTCTCTAGGTTTTCATGATGTTATTCTCTCCAGTTCTCCTACTACCTATTTGACCACTTTTTTTTTTATCTCATTTGTAGGATCCTTATCTAGGTCACATTTGCTATCCCTGGGTGTCCCACAAGCCTCTGACCTGGGTTCTCTTTTCTTTCTCTATACTATTTTGCTTGGTGATCTCATTAGCTCCAATCGATCCAATCATTATCTGTCTGCTGATGATTCTCAGATCTATTGGTTTAGCCAAAACCTCTCCAATTCAAATCTGGCCTTAGATACTTACTAGCTATGAGACCCTGGGCAAATCACTAAACCCTATTTGCCTCAGTTCCCTCATCTGTAAAATGAGCTGAAGAAGGACATGGCAAACCACTTTAGTATCTCTGCCAAGAAAACCTGAAATGGAGTCACAAAGAATCAGACACAATGGAAATGACTAAATACTAACACACTACCTGTAGAAACTGAGGCACTCTTGAATATCTAACCACCTGTTATACAATTTGAACTAGATGTCACATAGATATCTTAAATAGATATCACATATCATGATATATGGACTTTATGTCCCAAATTGAATTCATTAGCTTTCCTCACAAACCCTTTCTGTTCCAAATTTCTCTATCATGCTGGAGGACATCACCATCCTCCCACTCCCCCCAGGATCACAATCTTGGTATCATCCTTGACTCCCCACTATCTCTCACCCTGTATTCCCAATCTTTATCTGTTGACTATTCCCACTTCTCTCTTCTGATATTGCCATCACCCTGATGCAAGCCCACATCACTTTGTGTTTGAGCTATCAAAATTGAGACCAGTGACTGAGACCTGAGCAGGAATTGCTGAGGGGGGAGGGACTGGGGCCAAAGCCATAGGAAGGGGGTCATTTAATTGGTTCCCATTGCCTCTTTGTGGAGGGGCTCTAGCTTTAAGAATCTCACAATCTTTCCTGAGAACCTTGTTCTGAGAAAGTTCAATGAAGGCCATTAGTTAGGCAAATTCTATCCATCTTCCTTCTCTGCGATAGTATAATTCTAACTGCAAGAGAATATTATGTTTTAAAGTCCCCCAAACAGGCCATGATTCATAGTCCTCTAGGTGATACCAAGGCCAAAGAGTGCTGCAAAAAAAACAACAACTTTTTCTTTTTAAGTTCTCCAGAGAAACAAAATTTTTCCCAATGTTGTAAAAGACAACCCAAAGATTAACTTTTGGGAGCTACAGGCATAGGGCCCAGAAGTCCCTTCCTCCATAAAGGAAGATTTGGGAGTAAGCCTCGAAAAACAAACAAAACAAAACAAGACAAAAAACCCACAAAAAAAGTTTTCCCAGTTCCCTAGTGCCAATTGAATTGAAAGAATCTGGCTTACACTTCTGGATGGGGTGTCTGTCCTTGTCCTCCATTTTTCAGAAGCTGCGTCAAGGTCCATGTTCTCCAACATAACCAAATTGGCTGAGTACGAGACAGCCTCCTAGCTATCTGACCTAATGGGACCTGAGAGGTCAGGTCCAAAAAACCCACAAAAAAACACAAAACAAACAAACAAACCAAAACACCTCCAAGATACTTGGAGAACAAGAAGGGAATAGGGAAAGAGGCTTATGTACCTTCCAGTCCTGGCTAGAGAAGAGTTTGAGATTAGCAATGTTTCCAGGTATCAGGGAACCATAAAAATGAAGAGGTTCATCATAAAAATGATGAGGTTTAGATTTAGGGGTGCTCCAGACTTCAAAATACCAACACACTGGGACAAATTAATTCGACTCAAGCCTTCTCTCAGCCAAAGAAAAGCAAAGTTTATTAAAAGTTCACCATATTGGGTAGACTCTTAAGGAGCCTCAGTATCTGTAAGGCTTGTATTGGACAAGTGGACTTGTATTGGACACAGAGAAAGTCTGTGCTAGAAAATTCTGTGGCACTTTCACACCCCATAGAGACAAGATGGGGTCTTATATACAGAAAGGTTGTGGGAGGAATCTAGGGGTAGTCTAGAGGAAGAGTTTGGGGAGGGTCTTCAGGAAGAGTCAATGAGGTCAGACTCCAGTAATGAGTTTGGGGAGGGTCTTCAGGAGGAGTTAATGAGGTTAGACTCTAGTAAATAAGTAAGGGTGGGAAGTGGCTGGACAAAGGAGGGCTAAAGATTTGGGTAGAGCCACAATGAAAGGTCTATGGCCTCATGCAAATGCTTCATCAAATGGGAAGATTCGATCAGAGTTCAAGGGGTTCTCAGAGCCTGTACCTCATCAAAAATAGCCTCTTTTTATTTTGCTTTTTTTTTGGAGGGAAATTGGGGTTAAGTAACTTGCCCAAGGTTACACGGCTAGTTTTTTGTGCGGGTGTTGTGTCTGAAGCCGGAACTGAACTTGGGTCCTCCTGACTCTGGAGCTGGTGCTTTACTCACTGCGCCTAGCCGCCCAAAAATAGTCTCTTAATTCCTTTCCTTTCCCTAAATCTCTTCCTACTCCAATCCATCCTCCTCTGAACTGTCAAATTAATCTTCTTAAAGAGTAGATCTGACCATTTCACACACATTCACACACCTCCCCACCATTCAGTAAATTCCAGTGGCTACCTGTCACCTCAAATATATCGAATCCGTTAGGTGTTTGAAGTGCTTCATAACCTGGCCCCCTCCTACCTTTCCAGTCATTTTACACCTTATGCCCACTTTCCCCCATATTATCTTCAATCCAGTGATTCTGGTCTCCTCGTTGTTCCCTATACTAGACACTCCATGCATTTTCACTAGTTATGTCCTGTGCTTGGATTTCTGTTTCTCTTCACTTCTTTCTCTTGACTTCCATTGATTCTCAGCTAACATCCCATGTTCTGCAGGAAGCCTTTCCCAATCCCCTTTGAAATCATCCTGTTATCCTGAATATATCTTGCTCATACTGTTAGCATGTCATATACTTCATTAGATTGTGAGCTCCTTGAGGACAGGGACTAGTTTCACCTTTCTTTGTATCTCCAGCGCTTAGCACGCTGCTTGGCACATAGTAAGTGTTTAATAAATTCTTACTGGCTTATTCCACTGATAGTAGACAAAGGTATATTAGATCCGTAGAGTGCCAGGGCTGATTGGGCCCTTAGACAGTCCAGCTCCACCATTTTATAGATAAAAAAACAGAGGCCCAGAGAAGGAAATGACCTTGTCCAGGGTCATATAATGAGTCAATGGCACAGTTTGAAATATAAGAGAAGCAATTAACCTAAGATATGAATGAACTAGTACTTAGCACGTTGTTGTTGTTGTTTGTCCAGAACCAGTGACATCATGGGTGACATCTTGACTTGTGCATGCATTGGATTTGAATTGCATAAAGTTGTCAGCATCACCCTTTCTTTCTGAGTCATCAAAGTCCAGTGGCAGGACAGAAGTCAAGATGACTGGTAATGGCCCAGGATGCAGTGGATGCCCCTGGCTTCTTTGATGCCTAACCAAGCTCTAAGCACCACAGCGACTTCATGGCTAGTGGAACAAATTGCTCTCATCTACCCATTCCCATGAGGGAAGTCTTCACATGCTTGGGGTAGACATCCCCCTAATTCACCAACAGGTATGAGGCCTGTCCCCCTCAACCTGGTTTAGCCTGTCAGCAGAGATGGTGTGGCTGCTCTAGCTTCTTGGAGCCAAGAGTGAGAATTAGGTGAATTAGGTGGATGCCAAAGGTGAATAAGCAGCCCTGAAAAGGGCTCAGAAAAACCTCAGGTGCTTGTCACCCTGAACACCCCACATGCTCCTTAGCTTCGCACAGGTGCTTAATAAATGCTTGTCGATTCACTATGGGACCTGATAAATTCTCATTTGAATTCAACTTATAATAACAGACATTAGATGTGACACAGGGACATTCACATACAGGGGAAATGACACACGGGGGAACAAAAGCTGATATGACATGACTAGCCCTTATAGAATGGGTCAATTTTGTAACAGGTTTCCAGCATTATAAAAACTTTCCTTTGTGCTTATATTAGATGTAGGTCAATTCAATCAGAGTCATCCCATCAACATGTATTGCATGAGATAGCCTCAATTTCATTCTTTGGCATTTTGTTGTATTAAATACTGCTACAGTAAGTGGACAATTGGTCTTTTAGCTTGCTATGTTTTTTAAAAACTACATCGAGATTTTGTTGTAACAGGATTCAGTCAGTACAGATTGAAGGTAAACATTTCAGGATGGAGCAGGAATGGGAAAGGTCAAGTTCATCACTGAAAAAAGAAACCAGGAAGGTTGGCATGTGTGAGTAAGCTGCATGTCCAGAAAGGGTGGGCCCTCAGGTGATGCTATCAGCAAACCTCTCTTCACTTAGACCCTGAGTGACACCTCAGAGAGAGCACGGGCTTTTTAGTCAGGAAACCTGCATTTAAACTGCATTCCTACTGTCTCAGGGTTAACATTGCCTTAGATTTAGAAAGGAAAAGGACCTTAAGAGATCTTTGAGTTAACCCTCCCATTTTAGAGATGTAGAAACTGAAGCAAAAAAAGATGAATGACTTGTTCAAGGTCACACAGGTATCAAGTATCAGATCTGGGATTTAAATTTAAGTCCCCTAATTCTAAATCCAGTCTTTCACCAATTCTGATGCCATCTTGGTACAGACCCCCTCATCCATAACCTCACACCAGGACTATTACAGTAGCCTCCTCATTGCACCCTTCCTTGCCTCAAGTCTCCTCCCAACTCCAATCCACCTTCCACTCAACTGCCAATGTGGTTTTCCTAAAGCATAGATCTGACCACTGAATGCTACTACTCAGTCAGCTTCAGTGGCTCTGGGATCAAATAGAAAATCCTTTAATCTTTTTCAAGTTCTTCATAGCCTAGCTATTTCCTGCCTTTCCAGGCTTCTTACCTTTTAAAAAAAAATAATTAATTTGTTTCTAGTTTTCAACATTCACTTCCATAAGATTTTGAGTTCCAAATTTTCTCCCCCTCCCCCAGATGACATGCAATCAGATATAGGCTCTACATACATATTTATATTGAATATATTTTCACATTAGTCATGTCGTAAAGAAGAATTAGAACCAATGGGAGGAACCATGAGAAAGAAGAAACAAAATGAAACAAAAAAAGAACAAATAATATGCTTTGATCTGCATTCAGACTCCAAAGTTCTTTCTCTGGAAGTGGAGAGCATTTTCCATCATGAGTCTTTTGGAGTTGTCTTAGATCCTTGCAGTGCTGAGAAGAGCCAAGTCTGTCAAAGTTGGTCATCACACAATGTGGCTGTTACTGTGTACAACGTTCTCCTGGTTCTGCTCCCCTCACTCAGTATCAGTTCATCAGCCTTTGTTGGTTTTTCTGAAGTTCGTCTGCTTGTCATTTCTTACAGCGCAATACTATTCCATTACATTCATATACCCCATCTTGTTCAGCCATTCCCCAATTGATGGACATCCCCTTAATTTCCAGTTCTTGGCCACCATGAAAAGAGCTGCTATAAATATCTTTGTACATGTGAGTCCTTTTCCCATTTGTATGATCTCTTTGGGATACAGACCTAAAAGTGGTATTGCTGGGTCAAAGAGTGCACACAGTTTTATAGTCCTTTGGGCATAGCTCCACATTGCTCTCCAGAATGGTTGGATCATTTCACACCTTCACCAACAATCAGGCTTCTTATACTTCACTTACCTCCATGTACTCTTCAATACAGCTACCCTGGCTGTTTTTTACTTAGAATATTGATCTCCCAACTCCCATGCTTTTCACTGGCTGTATCCTGCCCCAGGAATGCTCTCACTTCTCACTTCCTCCTCCTGGCTTTCTTCCAAGACTCAATTCAGATCCTGCCTTCTACAGGAGACCTTTCTTCGTTCTCCATTCCCACCCCGCATCCGCATCCCCCCCTCCCAAAACATGATAGTTCCTTCCCTCTGAGATTAACATCTATCTACATGTATACAGAGCATGTGAGATTAGCTAAAGGGTATCCTAAAAGTCTTAGTGCATTTTTAAGCTTTATTGAGAAGCTAGGTGGTACAATGGATAGAGCCCTGCACCTAGAATCAGGAAGACCTGAGTTAAGTCTGGCCTCAGAAACTCACTAATTTGTGTGACTCTTGGTGAGTTACTTAATGTGTCAGTTTCTTCATCTGTAAAATGGGAATAATAATAGCACCTACAAAACAGTATATAATACTATTATTATTATATCTTATATATGTATGTATACATGTACATACATATATATTATATATATTTGTTCAGTTATTTTCAGTCATATCCAACTCTTCATGATTCTGTTTGGGGTTTTCTTGGCAAAATACTGGAGTGGTTTGCCATTTCCTTCTCCAGTTCATTTTCCAGATGAGGAAACTGAGGCAAACAGGGTGAAGTAACTTGTCCAGGGTCACATAGCTAGAAGTGTCTGAAGCCAAATTTGAACTGAGTCTCCTGTAGAAGGCAGGATTTGAGCTGAGTCTTGAAGGAAAGCCAGGGGGAGGAAGTAAGAAGTGAGAGCACTCTAGGCACAGGATACAGCCGGTGAAAAGCATGGGAGTTGGGAGATCAGTATTCTAAGTAAAGAACAGCCAGGGTAGCTGTATTGAAGAGTACATGGAGGTAAGTGAAGTATAAGAAGCCTGACTGTTGGTAGAGTTGTGAACTGATCCATCTTAGGGTCTTTCTGATTACAAGCCCAGTTCTCTACCCACTTCACCACCTAGAGTGAAAAACTTTCTAGCAATTAGAACTTTCGCAGAATGGAATGGACTGCCTTGGAATGTGGTGGATTCTACCTCCATGGAGGCAAGTGATGATAAGATAATGGCTCATTGGGGAAATTTTAGAGGGAATTAGGTAGGCGTTAGACTATATGTCCTCTGAAGTCCCTTTCAATTCTGGGATTCTATGATAGAGTCTGGGACAGGACCTGAACCTAGGGACCGCACCACTTAGCCCTGGGACTCCAGAAAGGCAGAGCAAGTTGGAGGGTAACCTGGCCTAGGTATCATATCATGGCCTTAGCTTCATCATGTGGGTAGCAGCCTGAAGAGCAATCATGACTGGTGCAACTGTCCAGCCTGCCTATCAAAAAAATCCCCAAATCCTTACAGCATGTTCTTGTCCATCCCCTTGACTCCATATGGCCTTCTGCCCATTTGTCCCAGACAGAGGATTACTTTTTCTGCCCTTACATATGGAATGATTTCCATTTCTAGACAGTCCTTGACTAAACTCATGTTCCTCTGAATATAATTTCCTGCAATTGGTCTTTAGTGAAATTCAGTAAGGCAGAGGGGGATGTATACAAGGTTGGAGCGTCCCCAAAGCTGGCAGGGATAATTGCTACAGTTTTAGAGCTTTAGAAAAGTGAAAATAGTATCTTACTGATGATATGTATGTATGAATTATGTGTATATATCTGTGTGTATGTGAATTTATACATGGATGTCTATATGTATACTGTATATTTTTTTATTGTTCAGTCATTCCAGTCCTGTCTGACTCTTTGTGACCCTATTTGGGGTTTTCTTGGCAAAGATACTGGAATGCTTTGCCATTTCCTTCTCCAGCTCATTTTACAAATGAGGAAACTGAGGTAAATAGGGTTTAGTGAGTTGCCCAGGTTCACACAGTTAGGAAGTTTCTGAGTTCAGATTTGAACTCACCAAGGTGAGTCTTCGTGTCTGTAGGCCCAGCATCTATCCACTGTGCCATCTAGCTGCTTTGTGTGTATATATACATACATATACACATTTCTGGTGGGAAAGTCTAAGAGTAACAAGTATGGTCCTAGTCAGCTCCACGCTATATCACCTAGAATATGAGCTCCCTATAAGTAGGTAGCTCTTTAATGTCTGCATCATATACAAGGTGTCCCAAAAACCTTAGTGTTGCAAAACTGCACTATGACTTTTAGGATACCCTTTATTATATTTATCTCTGTGGATCTTATCCTTCTACTAGACCAAGAGTTGTTAACCTGGGGTCCATGAACTTTAGAAAAAAAAATGTGGTGATAACTGTATTTCAGTATAATTGGTTTCTTTTGTGATCTTATGTATTTTACTTTATGAATTTTAAAACATTCTTATGAGAAGGAGTCTATCCATTTAATTCAATCAATAAAGCAGCTACTATGTTCCAGGCACTGTGCTAAATGTTGAGGATAGAAAAAGAGGCAAAAGATAGTCCCTGTCCTCAAGGAGCTTACAATATCAAGAAGGAAATGACAAGCAAACACATATGTAGAAACAAGTTATATAGAGGATAATAGGAAATAATTAAAAGAAAGGGACATTAGAATTAAGAGGGGTTGAAAAAGACTTCTTTTTGAAGATGGGATTTTAGTTGATACTAGGGAAACAGGTAGGCAAAGATGAGGAGGGAAAGCATTCCAGGTATGGGGGACAGCCAGAGAAAATTCCTGGAGCCAAGGGATGGAGTATCTTGTTCATGGAACAACAGGGAGGTCAGTGACAATGGGTTGAAAGCTTCCCCAGACTGTCAAAGGGGTCCAGGGCAGACAAAAAGGTTAAAAAGCTCTGTACTTGAGGTATCATCTTACACCTACCAGATTGGCTAAAATGATAGAAGTGGAAAGTGACAAATGTTGGTGAAGATGTGGAAAAGTTGGGATACATTCATTGTTGGTGGAATTGTAAGATGATGCAACCATTTTTGAGAACAATCTGGAATTATCCCCAAAGAGCTATTAAACTGCCTATACCCTTTGACCCAACAATACCACTACTTGGTCTATTTCCAAAGATGATTAGGGAAAGAGGAAAAGAACCTATATGTTCTGAAATATTTATAGCAGTCCTCTTTGTGGTGGCAAAGAACTGGAAATTGCAGGAATGTCCATCAATTGGAGAATGGCTGAACAAATTGTGGTATATGATTATGATGGAATACTACTGTGCTATAAGAAATGATGAGCTCAGTGATTTTAGGAAAACGTGGAAAGACACAAAACAATGAAGAGCAAATTGAGCAGAATCAAGAAAATATGGCATATAATAACAGCAATATTGTTTTAAGAATGACTGTGAGCAATTAAGTTATTTTGTCTATTATAAATGCCCAAAATAACTATAAAGGATATATGAAGAATGATGCTGTCTGCATCCAGAGAAAGAACTGATAAATAGAAGTATATAGAGAATATATGTACATATGTATGTGTATATATGTATGTACGTGTATACATACATATATATTTTTTTGTCTGATGTTAGCCATCTCTGGGGGATGGAGGGAAGAAAAAAAGAAATTTACACAATAATTTTGTTGAATATTTGAAAGGAATAGCAAGTTGTGCATAGTAGATTTGCAGTTTTGTGTACAATCATCTTTTTTATTGTACTATTTTGTAGAAATTCTTGTTTTATTCCATAAATTAAAAATAAATTTTTAAAAAAGAACCTCTGTGCTAGACTGTGAGCTCCATAAGAACTGGGAACATGTGTTAGTGAATCTTTATATCTCTCCCAGCTCCTAGGCTGGAAATAGCTTCTTATATACAATAGGTATTTAATAAATAATGTTTGTTGAATGAATTTTTTAAAAGGTACAAACTATGTAGCCTACCTATCAGACTCCTAGACACATGACCCAGTTGCCTGTGGGCATGGGATATCCTTATTTGACCATAGAAGCATAGGAGTTTGAAGAGACCTTAAAAATAAGTTTATGGAATCCCTTTATTTTATAAATAAGGAAACTGAGGCCCAAAGAGGAGGAATAAAGTACCAGAAGTCATATGGTTAGATGTGACTAGAAAGAGGGTAGCACTAGAATTGAGAGATTTTGCACACTGTTAGAAAGTTCTTCTTTCCACAGATTGATCTCACACTGATCAAGCCTGTGTTTGTTTCAGAATCTCGCCGAAGGACAATTTATGAGTATCACCGGGTTGAGCTGGACCCCAGCAAGGTCACCAGCACATCAGCTGTAGAGTTTACCCCACTGCCAAGTGAGTAGGAATTTTACCAGGGATTGTGCCATTCTATTGCCATGGGATATGGAAACCTAGTAGAGCTTTTTTTTTTTTTTGCCTTTTTGGAGGGGGGAAGACAGGGCAATTGGGGTTAAGTGACTTGCCCAAGGTCACACAGCTAGTAAGTGTTAAGTGTCTGAGGCCACATTTGAACTCAGATCCTCCTGACTCCAGGGCCAGTGCTCTATTCACTAGCTGCCCTGAAGATGCTGCTTTTGAGAAAGCTGGGGCTGAATTCCCAGGGATGGGAATCCAGGAAGACAACTAAGTCATAGCATCCCTTTACTTTGGGGAGATATGGTTTGGGAGTTTATGAGTGAGAAGGAAAGACTGAGAATCAGTCTCGAATCATAGACAAACTCAAGGCCAATAGAGTTCTCTTCTTTCCCCCTTCCTTTCCCAGTTTTCTTTGAACTTCTGTTAAATGGTACTGCCACAAACAGTTACAATCTGCAGTAGCCTGACCCCATCTCAAACAAGTCCAAGCTATTGGATCACTGATGGATGTTCATGGCAAAGTCAGGACTGGAGGTGGGAGCAAGGAAGAGAAAGCACCATTCCTATTTGGACATGGCTTTTAATTTCATCACAGTCCTGAGTGGATGGAAACAGAACACTCCCAATGGTTTCTCTTAATTCCTTTTACTCTTAACCTGCCTCATTTTTTCCCTCTTCTCTTTCTTATATGCCTCCTTTTCTAGTCTTCCCCCTCCTTTTTTTCTTCTCTTACCTTCTTCTCTAAGAAGGTGCCAAAACTTAAAGAACACTAATGGCTCTTAAACTTCTCCAATAGCAAAGAAACAACTGAGTTTCGCAACTAACTAGCAGGAACAGTTAATTAACATAAGACTCTGCCAGCTGCTGAGTGCTTGAACCCATTGGAAGCTCCTCTCTTCTCCCAGAAGTGTCAGTGTCTCACCAAGTCCCAGGAGCTCTGTCTCCCCAGCACACCAACTGCATTTATCCTTTAAATTACATTTGAGGGTGCTTTTCACACCATTTGTTCCAGGTACTAGGCTCTGCTGGAAGGGTGGGATTAAGGTAGGAGAAATAGGAAGAGGAAGGAGGAGGGGGGAAATGGAGGAAAAGGAATAGGAGGAGGAAAAGGAGAAAAAGGGAAGGATGAGGAAAAGGAGAAGGAGGGGGAAGAGGGGAGAAGGAAGAAAAGAAGGAGGAAGGAGAGGAGGCGGAGGAGGAAGGGAAGAAAGAAAGGAAAGAGGTAGGAAAGAAGGAGGAGAAGAGGGAAGAGGAGAACGAAGAAAAGAAAGAGGGAGGGGAGTAAGAGGGGGACAGGAAGGAGGAGGAAAAAGAGGAGACGAAGGGGAAGAGAGGAGGAGGAGAAGGAGGAGAGAAAGGGGAAAGTGGAGGTGGAGGAGAAAGAAGAGAGGGAGGACAGATAGGGGAGGAAGAGGGAGGAGGAAGGGAAAAAAGGAGAGAAGGGGGAGAAGGAAGAGAGAATGATTCTAGCTTCTCTTTGGTTCCCATCTCAAATCCTTCAGAAAGCATACGCCCACTAGCCTCAGAACACATGTGCCCTCCTGCCTGTGATGGTCCTTCTGTCTTGCAAAGTAGGAGGACAAAACCATCAACAGGTGCAGTGCCTCCAGATCAGCTGAAAGTGCTGGCTTTGGTCCAAAAGGGTTGCAGAAACTTAAAAGGATCTCCAAAAGCATTTCAGAACCAGGGATATATTAAGAAACGATCAAAACAAAAAAAAAAAAAAAGGAGGGGGGAAAGAAAACATCCCAGTGCTAACATGGAATCCAAGGAAAGATTAAGAAACTTTGGCCTGAGCTCCCAGGAGTGGGGATGCAGAAAGGGAATCAATCCATAGAATTCCTTTACTTTGGGGAAATGTGGTTTTGGAGTTCATAGGTAGAAAGAAAAAAGGGAATCAGCCACCATCCTACAAAGCCTATCTCTTAGACTTTTGTGTGTGTGTGTGTGTGTGACAAGGCCTATTTTTTTCAAAGAAAAAAACCCAGCAATTGGTAGGTAGCAAGGACATAGATGTGCAGGGCTAATTACCATACATAAGTACCAAGGAATAAATCAAACTCTCCTGAGACTATTTCTGGGACACTCTCTCTGTACATTTAAATCATCCATTCCCCAGTGAATTAAGTGAGCCTTTAACAGCAAACAAGGTACCTGAAACCCATAGCAGAAATAAAGATTAGTTGATTTTATTAAAACCATGTGATGATTTTATTATTATAGGAGTATATATTTAGTGCTGAAAGGGATTTTAGAAGTCAGCAAATCCAACCCACTTAATTTTACTGATGAGCAACCGAGGCCCATAGAGGTAACCCATCTGGCCCAAGGTTAAACAAATAGCAAGTAGCAGAAATCAAGAATGAGAACCTAGGTCCTCTCACTCCAAATCCAATGATCTTTTCCATTATCAAATGAGATATCACACAAAGCATTTTGCAAACTTAAAACATGATGTTAAGGGCTAGTTATATTATTATCTTATGTATTGTTTGGCCATAGAGCTGTGACATATGTCTACTTTGGCTTCATCTTCTTCCATTCCCTGTCTCCCCCTGCCCCCCCATCCAGTGTAGAGGAGACAGTAGCAGGACTGACCAATACCCTTTTCTGCTCCTTACCCTTCACCTTGCTAAAAGGAGCAAGCATCAGTGTTAACTAACCAAGGCCCAGCATTCTCTTCTGCTCCCTACCCTCCACCTAGTCTATGAGGAACCAGTGGTGGGGTTGAAGAAAGTCTAGCATGTCTTGGGCTATTCCATCCCACAGGAGTCAGCTAGATGACCAAGGCCAAGAAGACTCTCTTTCTATCATGTTATACCTCATTCCATATATCACCTTACTCACCTTTACTCAGTTCACAAGGACCAGCAGATCATCAAGGCCCAGGGCTTTTGACAATTCAATTCATGTGTCACTTTCAGATGTGTGGCAAAGTGAAAGAAGCCAAAACCTCCACTGAGAGAAAAGATTATTTCTCTCTTGTATTAATAACTAATTCTTGAATCAGGACCAAGCTTTTCCCCTTTTCTTTTCCCTTCCTTTTTTTTCTTTTCTCCTACTCAGCCAGAAATCAGCCAGTATGGGAAGTCTTTCTCAAAGACTTACCCATACAGGATGGTTGAAATCTAATGAAGAGAGTAAAAGAAATTTTTAGTTTAGGCTAATGGGTGAACTCCTGCGCATTGTGTTTACTCAGACAGGTGTGGGAAAATGTGGATTCTCCCTTTTGTCAGACAGGTGATATGGAAATTGATGTCTCTTTGACCAAGACTTGGGAGATCCAAGTCATGACCCTCAAGACCCTCATAGGGCCCACTTCTCATTATAATATTCATTCTTTCACTAATTCTTTTTTTTATCAAATGCTTTATTAACTTCTAGTTTACATCATTCATTTCTGCAAGATTTTGAGTTACAAATTTTCACCCTGTTTTTCTCCTACCCACCACACTAAAATAGTGATTACACTGGATATCCCCTCCTCCAATCTGCTCTCTCCCATATCTTCTCCCATACCCCCTCCAACTTTCCAGTAGGGCATGGTGGATCTCTATGCCCCAGTGCCTGTTTATCTTATTTCCCATTTACATGTAAAATAATATTGATAATAGTATATATAAATATATATATATATATTTTAAACATTTGATTTTAAAACTTTGAATTCCAGATTCATTCCCTTCCTCCCTTGTCATCCACCCTTACTAGAAAGATAAACAATTCAATATAGGTTGTACATGTGTAGCTATGCAAAACATTTCCATAGTAGATATATTGTAAAAGACTGACTATATTTCCCTTACTCCTATCCCATATCCTCCTTGTTTTTTTCTCTACTTTGATCCTGTCCCTTTTCCAAGCTGCCTTCCCTTCCATCATCCCCCCTCTCATCCCTTTCCTCCCTACTCTCCTGTAGGGTGAGATACTATATTTAGTGTGTATGTCATTCCCCCCCTAAGCCAAATTCAATGAGAATAAGGTTGACCCATTCCTTTTTGACTTCCTGTTCTTCCCCTCCTTTGTAACCATTTTCCCTTACATCTTCTATAAGAGATAGTTTACCTATTTGTCTCTCCCTATTTCCTTTCATTGTATTCCTCTCTCACCTCTTAATTTCACCTTTTAAGTATCATCCCTTTCCATTAAACTGGTCCTGTGCCCTCTGTCTATGTATACCTGTACACACATATACACACACTCACATATGTATTCATATGCCCATATACCCTCCTATATAGACATATATGTGTGTGTGTATTCCCTTCAGTTATTCTTATACTGAAAAAAAGTTTCATAAGTTACAATTATCGTTTTTCCATGTAGGAATGTAAATATTTCAACTTTGATAAGTTCCTTATGATTTCTTTTCCCTGTTTACCTTCTCATTCTTCTCTTGCTTCTTGTATCTGAATGTTAAATTTTCTGTTCAATTCTGATTTTTTTATCAAGAATGCTTGAAAGTCCTCTATTCCACTGAATGACCATATTTTCCCCTGAAACATGATACTCAGTTTTGCTGGGTAGGTGATTCTTGGTTTTAATCCCAGCTCCTTTGACCTCTGGAATATCATATTCCAAGCCCTTCGATCCCTCAGTGTAGAAGCTGCCAGATGCTGGGTTATCCTGATTGTGTTTCCACAATATTCAAATTGTTTCTTCCTGGCTGCTTGTAATTTTCTCTCCTTAATCTGGGAATTCTGGAACCTGGCTATAATATTCCTAGGAGTTTTCTTTTTGGGATCTTTTTCAGGAGGTGATTGGTGGATTCTTTCAACCTCTATTTTGCCCTCTGGTTCTAAAACATAAGGGCAATTTTCCTTGAGAACTTCTTGAAGGATGATTTCTAGGTTCTTTTTTTGATCGTGGCTTTCAGGTAGTCCAATAATTTTTTAATTATCCCTCCTGGATCTATTTTCCAGGTCAGTGGTTTTTCCCATGAGATATTTCACATTGCCTTCTATTCTTTCATTTGTTTGGATCTGTTTAACAGCATCTTGATTTCTCATAAAGTCACTAGCTTCCATTTTCTCCAATCTAATTCTGAAGGAATGATTCTCCTCAGTGAGCTTTTGAGATTCTTCTTCCATCTGGAAAATTCAGCTTTTTAAGGCATTTTTCTCCTAATTGCCTTTTTAAGCCTCTTTTGCCATTTGAGTTAGTCTATTTTTTAAGGTGTTATTTTCTTTAGTTAGGTTGTTGACTCTCATTTCATAATTTTCTTGCATTGTTCTCATTTCTCTTCCCAATTTTTCCTCCACTTCTCTTATTTGATTTTCAAAATCCTTTTTAAGCTCCTCTATGGCCTGTAACCAGCTCCTGTTTTTCTTGGAAGCTTTTGGTACAGGAGTTCTGACTTCACTGTCTTCCTCCTGTTCCATGCTTTGATCCTTTTTGTCCCCAAAATAGGAGTCTAATGTTGGATTCCTCTTTTTGCTTTGCTTCCCTCGTTTGCTCATGTTGCCACTCAATTACTTGACTTTGGGGCTTTTTGTCACAGTAGGACTCTGCTACCAGACAGGGGACCTTCGTCCCAAACGCTGGGGTTTTCTCAGCTGCCAAAGGTATTAGTTGAGTGCCCTCTCTAAAGCCTCTACACACTCTGGCAAACTGATCACACACCCCAGGACCTCCACCCTAGATCGCAATCAAGATCCAAGCAGGTTAAAGCAAGAGCGATTACTCCTCAGACTGGTCGCTTGTCCCCCTACAGTCTGCAGGCCAGCAGCTGAAGCTGCCACGTGGCAGCAGTTGCACAGCTGCAGCACCTCAGAGGCTTCTCCCTCCAGCAGATAAAGGCCAACCACACTCCCAAACTACCCAAACTACGGGATCCTAAAGTCCACACTGCACTGACCTCTCACTTTGTCCTTAGCATCTATGGGTTGATAATTCTGGAAACCACCACAGCTGCTGGTAATCTGAAGTCCCTCCAGCCGGTGATTGGTCAGGGCTCCCTGTGGCTAAAACCTCTGGCAAGGAGCTGTGGTCAGCTCCCAGAGTGCTGTGCTGGCTTCTCCCTGCCAGCCTGCCAGGCTGTCCTTAGCAGGAGTTTAGCTTCTCTATGTCATTTCATGGGTTCTGTAGCTCCAAAGTTCAGATTCTCCTTTTACATGAATTGGAGGAGGTGGGAGCCAGAGCCCCAAGGAAGTCCTGTTTCTACTCTGCCATCCTGACTCTGCCCCCATCTTTCATTAATTCTTAACCAGAGTTGATTGATACCCTCAGGACACCTGCTTTTCCAAGGGCATATAAACTGTGAGCCCACCACCATGAGGGTCTCTAGCATTTGAGAGTGCCATTGACCTCTTTTTTTATTAAAATGCTGGCATTATTATTTTTTTTTTAAAGCAATTGGGGTTAAGTAACTTGCTCAAGGTTACAGGGCCAGGTGTTTCTGGGTGGGTGCTAAGTGTCTGATCCTGGATTCGATAACAGGTCATCCCGACTCTGAGGCCAGGGCTCTTACTCGCTGTGCTACCTGGCCGCCCCAAAATGCTGGCATTATTAACAAAATGACTAATTACCCAGAAATTATGTCTCTCGAACTTTTGAAATGCCACAATCCCACATGTACCAACAAATGTGGAAAAAAAAAGACAACGTAGAATCTTTTTTTAAAAAAACAACAACATCAATGCTTCCTCATTCATTTTGGAATGACACAAAATGATGACCAGGAGTCAATGAAGACTGGGAGAGAGGTTACACCAGGCAAATCCACATAAGGCCTGGTGAACAGAACTAAACCTTTTGAGTAATGGGGAAAGGGCCTTACAAGGGAAGGTAAGAGTAAACAGAAAGGAAGAAAACAATGAATATTATGAGTTAAGGGAAGTTCAAGTGGTAAACATAGATGAAGAGTGATTTCACAACAAGTACAAGCAGAATCTGAGAAAAAAAGGTCAGATGGGGGTGGGGAATATAATTTGCAAAGACTACAGGAATGTCTAGAAAAAAATGAAGAAAGAGATTAAAAAATTAAATTAATGGTAGAAAAACTTACCCAGGTGCTGGACTCCCTAAAAAATAAAAATAGAATGGAACATTCAGAATTTAATTACTCTATGAGACAATAAAAATATTTAAAAAAAAGTCAAAAGATTGAAAAATAGACAAAATGAAAGGTATCTATGATCAAAAGCAACTGTACTGGAAAACAGAGCAAGAAAAAATAATTTAATTATGAATAATTAAATTCACTTAAATTAATTAATAATAATCATCAGCCTCTCTGAAAAATCATGATTAAACAAAAAAATGGAAATAACACATTTCAAGATATCATTTTAAAAACTGCCCAAATCTATTAGAATAAGGTGGCAAAGTAAAAATAAAAACGATCCAATGATAACTTCCTAAAATAAACCCCAAATTAAAAACACCCAGGAATATCATGGTCAAAGTCCAGAGCTTCCAGATCAAAGAAAAGAATACTGAAAACAGCCACAAAGGAAGTGTTCACCTTGCAAAACTGAGTATTGTCCTACAGGAATGGATACCATTAATAGAAAAGAGAAACCTGGAAAGATTTAACCTGAAAGGACTAAATGATGATGAAATTCTTAGCATAAAAAAGGGGGAGAGAGACAAGGATCCCTTCAGTGATCTTCAAGGGAGTCTTAAAGCTACCTATGAACAATGGAGCTGGTTTTTGTTCTTGGTCTTGTTGATTTTAAAAGAGGAAAGAAAAGAGGGAGAAAACGAGGACAATAGGAAAGAAAGAGGGGAAAAGGGGGGAGGAATTTACTTCACATAATTAGGGTATATGCACACATGGAAGAAGGAGCATCTCATGAACCTCACTCTTATCTGAATCAAACAAAGGAGACTTAAACAGATACATACAGAGTTTGGTATAGAAATAAATTTAATGGGAGGAGTATAGAAGGTCATTTAGAAGGAAGAACAGACATATGAGACAGTTCTGAAAGCAATGGGTCAGCTTCATGACACCATATTTTTATCAGTAGCCCCAGTACTTGATAACTCTGTGTACCTACCTTGAAAACTCTAATGACCCACTCCAGGTGATCTTGATAGCAAAGGGACTGATTCCTCTGCTTTCTCTCTTTCAGCGTGTATGCAACATCAGAGATGTGAAGTCTGCGTCTCCTCAGACTTGACCTTCAACTGCAGCTGGTGTCACATCCTCCAGAGGTAGCGTGGACAGGTTGACCCTGATGTCTTCCTTGTGCAGGCAGGAGGGGTAAGGGGAGAGGAAAATGGTATGCCCACCCCGTGCCTGTTCCTCTTGTCCTGTTGCTTGGCATCATGGGGACCTGCCCAGCTGGGTATAAGGGAGTATGTCCTGCCCTGATTCAAATCTGTCAGACTTCCAAAGTCTAAAGATTAATCTGGAGACTTCACAAGAGAAGAACTTTCTGCAGAACTGATACAGGCTTAGGGCGACAAGCTACTGGATAGAATGTTTAAGAACCCTAGACACTGCTGTTTCTTCCCCACCTAGGAAAAGGGTCGAATTGTTCAGGAACCTGGAGCAGGATCTGAACTTGGGCTCCCAGCTGACCTCTGAGAGAGGTCCCTATAGTGCCATGATTCACCAATGCCATGGAACAGACTGTCTGCAAACATGCCATCCTTAGGACACCAGGGGAGTAGAAAGCATGATGGGAAAGTTAGGGAGACAGTTTACAGAGAAGAACCCAGAATAAATCTTTTCTCCAGACTAGACTGGGGAAGAGGAGAGTAGGAATGAATGCACGTGTTTGAATAATGGCTGCTGAGAATGTTTCTTTTTTTCCTTTTTTATTGATATCTCTTATTTAGGATCTCACCTTTATTTCTCAATATATCCCTTTCCTGTGCCCCAACTAGGTGGCATAGAGTAGTGGGTTTGGAATCAGACTCATCTTCATCAATTCAAATCTGGTCTCAGGTATTTA
This sequence comes from Petaurus breviceps papuanus, assembly GCF_028583685.1. Classification (NCBI taxonomy): domain Eukaryota; kingdom Metazoa; phylum Chordata; class Mammalia; order Diprotodontia; family Petauridae; genus Petaurus; species Petaurus breviceps. The sequence continues at coordinate 2,678,605 of NW_027187370.1, forward strand.
CTAGCTATGTGACCCTGGGCAAGTTAACTTGGTTTGCCTCAGTTTCCTCATCTATAAAATGAATTAAAGAAGGGAATGGCAAATCAATCTAGTATCTTTGTCAAGAAACCCCAAACGGGGTCATAAAGAGTCAGACATGACTTGAAATGCCTGAACAAGAGAGCCACCTCTTTTGACAAAGAATAAAAAACAGGGAAGAAAAGCCAGTTTAGCAAAATTAGCCAACCCATCACTCAAATCTAATAGTATATTCTATGTTCTACCTCCATAGTCTGCCACCTCTGCGAAGAAGGGAGGGAGGTACATTACTGAGAATATTTATTTCCTTTTCTGTTTCAATTAAATGATTTTGCCAGCTCTCAAAAAGTTAGTGAAAAAGTGCAAACAGACTTTGATTGGTTTGTTTTTGGAAGCACAGAGAAAGTTCTGGGTTACATTCAAGTTTGGGGTTGAAAAGTCTTAAAATCAAACTCATTTTCCCATTCAGAACCCAGTGCCTCATGGAGCAAACTGAAAATCCAAGTCCTGCTCTCCTCACCAGGAATTTACTTTGATAAATAAGGAAAAGGAGAAAATCATCCTTTTGTATAACTAATGCTTGTAAGCCAGGAAAGCAATAGAAATTTAAGAGGAAAAAAAAAAAACCCTTTAGGCATTCTTGAAAATTACAGTGCCATACTTCCCATGAAGCTGTCATATCTTCATTCACTATTTCCTTTCATCCATTCCAAAATCTTGATGCATAAATAGAAACTGACTGCTCTGTAATCAGCTGTCTTTGCACAGGACTGACACTGTCCTTAGTCCAAGGGTGAAAAGGAGGGGAAGTTTTCAAGTTAGGATGCTTGCATTCCTTTCCCAATAGTTGGACTTTTACTCTTCCTCATTCGACATCAGTTTGCCTACCTGCCAAATGGGTTAGGGTCATGTGGCTTGGGGAGAGGATTACAACTGCTTTCAAAAACAATAAATGACTAGGACCATATGTGGAAAAATCATGGATGAGTTATTATGTGCAGCCACAGGGAGCATCCACACAGATGAGATCATAAATCCACCCAAGCATCAAGTAAATCTACAAGGCATTTGGGGTATATGGGGTGTTCAGGAGGACTAGCCCCTGGTGTGAGGGCTTACTGAGCCCTGCTCATCCACCTATGGTGTCCCCCCGATTCACCCAGTTCTCACCTGTGGCTTCAAGAATCTGGAGCACCTAAAGTGGCCACACCCTGGCAAACCATTTCGGCAGATGGTCTTAACCTGGTTGAGAGTGACAGGCAGACCGCAGATCTGTCAGTGAGGAAGAGAAATGTCTATCCCAAGCATGTAGAGATTTCCCCATCGGAATGGCTGCATGAGAACAATTTGTTCCAAAGAGTGCTTAGAACTTAGGAAAATGCCAGGGTTATCCACTGCATCCCAGGCCATCCCCAGTCATTTTGACTGTCGTCCTGCCACTGGACTTCCATGACTCTGGAGGAGAGCGTGAGGCTGACGACTTTGTGCAGCTCTGCCTCACTTAAATCCAAATTTATGCACAAGTCAAGACATCACTAGATATCACAAGATATCATTGTTCCTCTTCAAAAATGAAGGATAAACAACAAAATTAGGTACTTAAGTCTTTAAAAATAAGAAACTGAGGGGCAGCTAGGTGGCACAGTGAATAGAGCACCAGTCCTGGAGTCAGGAGGACCTAAATTCAAATCCAGCCTCAGACTTAACACTTACTAGCCATGTGATCTTGGGCAAGTCACTTAACCCCAATTGCTCTGCCTTCCCCTCCCTCCAAAAAGCAAAAAAACAAACAAATAAAAATGAGAAACCTAATTGAGCTTCTATGTACACCTCTTTGGGCAGCTAGGACGTGCAGTGGGTAGAGAGCCGGGTCTTGAGTCAGAAAGACCTGAGTTCAAATCTGGCTTCAGACAAACTACTAGCTGTGTGACTCTGGGCATGTCACTTAACCCTTTCTTCTGCCTCAGTTTCCTCATCTGTAAAATGAACTGGAGAAGGAAATGGCAAACCATTCCAGTATCTTTGCCAAGAAAACCCCAAATAGGGTCACAATGAGTCAGACACAATTGAAAAATGACCCAACAACAGAATTTAAAGAAAATGTATTGATAACCGGGGGGATTGGGAAAGACATGAAGGAGATGAAACCTAAGCTATGCTTTAAAAGAAGTTAGAACACCTGAAGTCCCTGCTTCTGGGGAACCTGAGCTTGGTGGATCTCTTGAGTTCAAGAGTTCTGAGCTGCAGTGGGGCTAAAGTGTCCAAACTAAGTCCAGCACCAATATGGTGAGGCCCCTGGAGCAGAGGGCCACCAGACAGAAAAATGAAACAGGTTAACTCTTTGGTACCAATCACCCTTGGGATTGGTCCATGGATGCTGCACTTCCAGTCTGAGTGAGAAAGGGGGGCCCAGTTTCCTCCCCTAGAATGCCCCCGCCAAAAAAGAGGTGAAGGACTCTCTGAGGGGAAGGTGAGGAGGTGAGAAGGGAGTGCCTTCCAGGCCCGGGGACAATCCCTTTGTACTGAGTCAGATGAAATATGATGTCTGGAGATCAGCTATTACATCAGCAATGACCTCAGTGTTTTCTTTTTGGTATATTTCTTCTATGGAACTGTAGTTAATCTTCTGGCTCTGTTTTCTTCACCTCACATTAAATTATATGAGTTTTCCATAGTTTTTTTACATTCTTCATGTTTGTTTTTCCTAATTGTGACATAGCACTCTATTCTGTTGACATGTGGCAATATGTTAAGGCATTTCCCTGCTGTTGGACAATTGTTTCTAGTTTGGGGTGTTTTGTTTTTCAGTTACAAATAATGATGCCATAAATATATTTGAACAAATCCCTTTGTGTTCTCTCTCTCGGCTCCCCCTTTTTGATGAATATTTCCATAATGGAATGATTAGGACAAAGAATACAGTCCTTTTCATTCCTCAAAGGCAGGTGTAACATTTTGTAAAGCATCGTACTGTTACTTGAAGTCAAGTAAATGTTGGGCTGGGGCATCTCAGATGGGAGTCGTAATGACAGAACACAGAATGCAATGTTATCAAAGCAAAACTCCTATTTACACAGATCATACACTTCTGTTTCACACCAGGCCTGGTCCCAGGCTGTGACTTGTGAAGACTGGGGGGGGTGGGGGAGATGGGAGGAGGGAAGGAGGGGAGGGAGGGAAAGAGAAATGTAGCCAGAGAACATGACAGTTTAATGAGGTTTGAGTCAGTCCCAACTTTGAGAGAAATTGGCCAGGACACCATTGGGAGAGGGGTTTGTGTGAGGCCTACGTTTTCAACTAGAGTACCATGCAATAAAATTACAGTATAATTCACTAAGAAGAAATGCAAAGCTATAACTTTACTATTAAGTGGGAAAATATGTTGATACCACACCTCCTCTGACCCTCCTTGGGTTTCCATCTCTCCTCTTGTGATTGCTTTCAAATCTATAACTTTTACAAAGATGTGGGAAAGCTCTTTCCTGAAAACCAAGGGAGGGGAAGCTAGGTGGTGCTGTGGATAAAACACTGGACCTGGAGTCTAGAGGACTGGAGTTCAAATCCCGCCTCAGATACTTACTAGCTGTGTGACCCTGGGCAAGTCACTTAACCCCAATTGCCTCTCCAAAAAGAAAGAGAAGAATAGAAAACCAAGGAACAGACAAAGCTGGTGGCATGGGTGAGATACTCAACATGGTGTCTCCTAAATACCTATTTCTTAGAACAAATGTGTGGTCACATGTGGCCTTCTAGGTTCTCAAGTGCAGCCCTTTGACTGATTCCAAATTTCGCAGAATAAATGCCCTTAATATAAGGATTTGTTCTATAAAACTTGGACTCAGTCAAAAGGTCACATCCAAGTACTTAGAATATCTCACGAATTCACTCTAATGTTTTTTTTTTCCCCCTTCTCATCTTCATCCACCCTCTGCTGCAGATTCAAAGCTCTCCCCCTTTTTGTTCTGGCAATCAGGGGCTCATGGTTTTAAAGTGAAAAGAGAACTTAGAAGGCATCTGATTCAAGCCCCACATTTTACAGATAAGGAAACTGGGGGTGCTAAGAGTCTTTCCCAAGTGACAGAAGTAACATTCAAACCCAGGTCTGCTAACTCCACATCTGTCTTTCTTTCTGCTCTGCTGTGGGGACAGACAGCGGTGGAGCCTGATTTCAGCTAGTTCAGTCAATGTGAGGTGTCTTCCTTTCATCCCTTCACCAAAATGTGCTTCTTCTAGTTTGGGTCAGTGTGATATAATTCCAGTGAGGCCAAAGTGGCCAGTTTGATCCTTGTCAAAGCCCAGATAGCCTTACACAGAGGAAAAATCCCAGCTCTTCAAACACTGACAATGGCCAAGACCATCCAACCGTCTCAAAAATGTGTAAAGAGGGACCAACAGAGCACAGTAGACAGAACACTGAACAAAGAGTCAGGAGCAGAGTCATAGCTAGGAGAGATGACTGGGTTTCAAATTTAATGAGCTTTGACTGACTGGAATCTTTTGGCACCATAGAAGCAACAGAACTTAGCACCTAAAAGAATTAGTCACGCTAGCAAACCACAAGATGGTAGGCTGGGGTGAACTTTGTTTCTACCATGCTCGTTCAACTGAGGGTAGCACTTGCCCCAGCTGTGAAAATTCCCAAGTACAGCTCCGGACAGGGGCCTTGGGTTGTAGCCTTAATCCATCACAAACTGGCTGTGTGACCTTGGGAGGTGGCTTCATTTCTCCTGTTAAATGAGGGCACTGGACAACATCACCTTAAAGGTCCTTTCAACTGTAATAGAAGTGGTTCTGACCTGAAGAGATTGTGGGAATGACTTAAGAGCCATTGATACTCCTGGAAAAAACGTCTCAGAGTACATGTCCCAGTGATGGTGAGCCATCATCAGAGAGCAGAGTCAGAATGGGCCTTTTAAGAAAGAACATCCTGGAGTTCTGTACCGCAGGGTGTAGAGGGAGCTTTCTTACTGATAATCACTTCTTAGCTCTCTGGTTTTTCATGTTATTTTTCCCTGCACAGATGTTGTTGGACCCAAACACAAACTTTGTGGACTTCCCTGGCATCAAAGACTAGAGAACAGAAATTTCAACATTATGATTTTGAGAATTTTTTGTTGTTGTTCATTTTGCCCCGTCTTCCTCTTCACCGTTCCATCTTTCCCACGGGAAACTCTGGTGCCTTCCAACACAGCTGGACTAAGGAATGGCCTCTGTGGGGACCTCTGACTTCCAGCTTCTTCATCCTTCCCAGCAGGACTCTTATTTCTGGTCATTAATGGCAAAGAATAGGGGAAAAGTATAAGCTAATCCCCTTGAGTTACTAATGAGTGATGGCACATTCCCTCTTTTTGTCAAGATTGTTCTTAGTTGTGGGGAAGGTATGAAGAACTCACCAAGTTCATGCAGCCTTCTTGGGATTCTGCCTCCAAAGAAAAATAAAGCTTGTGGCTGTTTTTACTAGCTTTCAATGATTTCATTTTCTGGTTGTCCCTTCAGATTTGAGATTTTGGAACACACTTGTGAACTTGAATTTCCCATAACTGAAACTAGGGCAGGTAAACCAGAACTTTGTCCCAGGGTGCTGAATTTAGAGGGTTCTGACAGATTTAGTATTTACTTAGTAGTGGGGAAACAGTTGAGTTTAGAACCAAGTTCACAAGAATAATTAGTTAAAATAGAAAGCTATCAGATATCTGACAGGGTTAAAATCTTTCCTCCCACCTTCTTCCCCCCCCCCCCCCCCCCCCATCTTGGTACCTGCATACATACTTCATGCTCTTTGCCCTGGGTATGGCTTGTCATACTTACCCTAACTACAAAAATACCTAGTTATAGCTCTGGAATTACTTACCCATGAATAGTTACTTTTTTTTTTTGTGCGCGTTTTTGGAGGGGGGAAGGTAGGGCAATTTGGGTTAAATGACTTGCCCAAGGTCACACAGCTAGTAAGTGTTAAGTGTTTGAGGCTAAATTTGAACTTAGGTCCTCCTGACTCCAGGGCCAATGCTCTATTCACTTTACCACCTAGCCAACCCTTAAATAGTTACTCTTGATGGAAATTGTAAACAGATATCCCCATGGAAGCAATCTCATATTTGTACTTAACCTACTGGGTGCACCAGCGAACCAGAGAAAGGAGAGACTGTTCACCTTGGGTCATAGCCCTGACTGAGCTGGATTTGAAAGGTACAAAATGTAACCCTGGGCACAGAGCCCCATGTCCCTATTTTCTTGCTTTTAAACCTCACCTGAATTTAATGCTTCCTGGGGAGCTCAGATGCCTCAGTGTGTATTCTCAACACTCCTTGGCAGCCTGCCATCTTGTCTAAACTGGCTCTTCAGTGACAGAAGGCAAAAGATGTTCTGGGCAACAAACCCCAACGAATCCCAGTATCCCATTAGCAGTGGGGCCAAGGCCACACATCAGATTACTTGAAATAATCGAAGTTTTACTCCCTTCCCACCATTTCCTACCACTCCCCCGTGGCTATAACCTAAGCTATTGGGCCACTGGTCACCAGTATGCCTGAGAAAAAGAGTGTGGATGGTTCAGTATAACCCATTCTCACACCCAGAAAAAGAACTCAAAGGGTACCCTCTATTGCCAGTGCGAGAAGCACCTCCTAGCACGTTAGTGTTCACAAACACTTTACGTGAATTATGCCATTTGATCCTCACAACAATTCTGGGAGGTAGCTGCTATTATTAACTCCATTTTACAGATGAAGAAATGAAGGCCAAAAGAGGTTAAGTGACTTACCCAGTATCCCAAAGCTAAGAAGAATCTGTGGCAGAATTGAAACTCAGGTCTTCCTGATTCCAAGTCTAACACTTCATCCCCTGAGTCAATTGTCTTCTAATCAGTCCAGAATATATTATTATTATTATTATTAAACTTAGATTAGGACATCTCTTAAGTAGTTCTTCCAGACAGTTTAGATTAGTCAATAAATTTGTTTCTCCCCTAAACTGACCAATGAGGGTAAAGCATCCAGGTTAGCTCCTCTATGAAGGATTCTTAGCTTATTAGCTCAGAGCTATAGGGGTAGAAGGGACCTGAGAGGTGATCCAGTCCAAGCCCCTCATTTTACGGATGAGGGAAGTGAGGAACCGAGAGATTAAGTGACTTGCCCAGGCTCATACAGCTAGTAAGTATCCTTGGTGGGATTTGAAACCAACTATTCCTGACGCCAAGTCCAGTGTCCTATCCATATGTCATGCTGTGTTTCAAAGAACTCTGCCTGTCTCAGGATTCAGCTCAGATCCTTCAGATTATAATTCTGACATGCTCATGACAATGAACATCAGTTAAACTTAAGCCCCAGAATCTGAGTCTGATGACTTCAAAGTGCTGATGAGTTCCCTCACTGATCCACTTTTATCTTTCAACAAGGTGCAAGTTTTTGGTCTTTTAATACATAAATAAATCTCCTGCAAATAGGTAAATATTTAAACAAATGAAAAAATAAATGAATGGATAAGTAAGTGAATGAATGAATAAATAGAAAAATAAGGAAATAGTTTTTTAAAATATATATTACTATTACTTCCCAATGGGTCCTGTCTCTTAAAACAAAACAAAACAAACAAAACAACTCTATCTATAGTAGCACTTTTGTGGCAACAGAGAACTTGAAACAAAGCAGTTTTAGTTGCTCCTAATTTGGAGAAAGGCTAAACAATTTGTGGTATATTAGGGATAGGAACCAGATCATCTCTAGATGGGAGGAGAGGAGCAAGGGATAGAATAACTTTTTTTTGTCCTTTTGCATAGCCTGGCATCATGGGAATATGCCCCAGCTTCCTTTGAGAAGATCACCCCACCCTAGCTTCAGTCTGCTGAAAACATGATTCACTGTGGTTGGCCTGTGTCTGCCTCAGGTGAAATGAATGAGGAACTCATTCACTCTGTGATCAGATAAGCAACAATCTTTCTGTGGCATCTTCTTCCCTGCAGGTGTTCCAGTGGCTTTGACCGCTATCGGGAGGAGTGGTTGGCATACGGCTGTGCCCAAGAGGTGAGAGAGAGAAAAATTATTTGCTTCTGGCCCTCTGAGTTGAAATGTAGGGAAGGCAGAGGTCTGCTGGCAGGTGGTTTAGCCGTGTGGTTGGCTGCTAGAAAGTTAACATCTCCACCTGTGACTTGTCTCATAGGCTGTCTTGGAGCCAGTCAGATTAGGTCTACAGAGACTGAGAGACTGAACTGTCTATGATTCCATTGTTCCAAGGAACAAAGAAACATCATCACTAGTGTTCCATGATATAGTCCAATGTTGGAAATTTGCCCAGAGCTTGGAGGGAGGGAGAGCGGTACATCTGAATCATATTTGGCAGGGCTGGGCAGTGACCATATCACAACTAGACCTGGTGTCAAACTGACTTGGTCTTCTGCTGGACTGGGTATCAGCTAGTTAGAGGGCAACCATCATCAAGAATCTAGGTCAGGAATCAAAAGTCATGGGTTCAGTCCTCATTGAGCCACTCTTATTTAGAGGGGGGAAAAGAGGAAGTTAAAGATTTCTTTATACATATTGGACCCCAGACTCCAGTCAACTGTATTCCAGGATAAATAGTCATTCAAGTATTGGGCATGGGTTAGGCAGAACCACCCACATTTCTTTTGTATGACAGGATTAAAAACAAATGTCTTGATCTCAAATAGAGTGTCCTCTTCTTCTGCTATCATGGGATCATCGCTTTGGAGCTGGAAGGAACCTTGGAGCCCATCAAGTTCAACTCCCTTATTTTAAAGATGAGGAAATTGAGATGGTGATTAAGTGACTTACCCAGATTCACACAGGAAATAAGGATCTGGGACAAAATTGGAACTCAGGTCTTCCTGACTCCAAATCCAGCACTTGACCTCACCTTGCTCTACCTCATCCCTTCTTCTCTACCAAAATGGACTGAGTGACATCGTGGTATAGCAGGTGGCATTCCGGACCCGGAATCAGGAAGGCCTGGATTCAAATTTCTGACTCAATACATATTAAGCCTCTTGGGAGCAGGGATGATTTCATTGTCTGTATTTGTGTCCTCACTATCTGGAGCATAGTAGGCACTTCATAAAGGCTTGTTGATATTAATTGAGTTGAGTACCTTTGTGATTCCAAGGACAAGTAACTTAACCTTTTTGAAACTCAGTGTACTCATTTTCAAAAGGGAGGCAAGGAATAGATGCCCCATCTCTACGATCCTATTTGATTCTACTATGATTCTGCCACTCACTAGCTTTGTGAGCCTCAGTTTCTCATCTATAAAATGGAAATTCTAATGCCTGCATCACCTACCTCTTTGGGTTGTTGTGAGGCTTGAAGTGCTATATAGATGGCGTCAGGTCAAGGAGATTTCCAATGTGTTCTGTTGACTTAGGATTTTGACCCTTACCTCTTTCCAAAAGGACTTGAGGCAAATTAAATTGTGGGGCCAAATGAAACACTGAAGAATAGAACTGTGGAGAGTCTATGTGAGGAAGGAAGGAGTAGATGCTTTCAGGTACAAGAGTCAAGCCCTCGGGCACTATGTCTGACCCTGGTCTTCTGACAGCTCAGGCCAAACAAAAGGAAAGTCACACAGGGGTTCATTTTCTTTTTTCTTTATTCCTTTTTTTTTTTTTTTTTTTTTTTTTTTTGGAGGTAGAAGGCAGGGCAATTGGTGTTAAGTGACTTGCCTAAGGTCACATGGCAAGTGTTAAGTGTCTGAGGTCAGATTTGAACTCAGGTCCTCCTGACTCCAGGGCCAGTGCTCTGCTAGGCGGCACTATACCACCTAGCCTCCTGCAGGTTCATTTTCTAACATCAGAAAACATGTTGTTTGGGTGTCCAGACCTAGGTTCTAATCCCAGCCTCTGTCACTTACTATCTATGAGATCTTGGGCAAGTAATTTTCCCTTCTAAGCATCAGCTTCTTTGTTGTTGTTCAGTCATTCCAGTCATGTCCAAACTCTTCGGGATCCTATTTGGTGCTTTCTTGGCAGAGATACTGGAAGTGGTTTTCTATTCTCTTCTCCAGCTTATTTTACAGACCAGGAAACTGAGACAAACAGGGTTTAGTGATTTGCCCTGGGTCACACAACAAGTAAGTGTCTGAGGCTGGATTTGAACTCATGAAGATGAGTCTTCATGACTTCAGGCCTGGCACTCCACCATATTACCTAGCTGCCCCACCAGCTTCTTGATTGGTAAAAATGAAGTGAGAGTGTTGAACAAGATGATCTCTGGGGTCCTTTTCTATGAGCTCTGATCCTATGATCACTAAGGTCCCTTCTGGCTCCAAAATCCTACAATCTTAAGCAGAACTTAGGACCACTCTGCAAAGGAGAATCCTCAGAAACTAGTTCTCTTTTTCAGGCAGAGAGCAGGACGTGTGAGGATTTCCAGGAAGAAGAACATTATGCCTCATCCCCTGAGACCTTCACCCCTTTTGATGGAGAATTCACCACTTCTACCTCTTCCCTCTTCATTGACCACCTCACCACAGAAGGTACATCCAGGCAGCCATAACTAGAGCAGGCGAGTGGGACATTGGCCTAGGCCACCAAAATTTAAAGGATGTCATAGCTTTCACATTCCATCCTTGTAAAAAATCAAACTGAGCTCAGTACCTAGTTAGCAAGAACAATTAGTTAACATAGGAAGCTGCCAGATGGCATGTTTGCTCCTCCTTAATTTAACTCAGTCTTTAGTCCCAGCCCTCTCCCATAAGGCTATGACTAGGGTCTCTCTCCCTGTGCAGCCTTGTATCTATCCTAGAATCTTTACCAACACTCTCCCCAATTAAATTTATCTTTTTTTTTTTTTTGCTTTTTGGAGGGCAATTGGGGTTAAGTGACTTGCCCAAGATCACACAACTGGATCCAAACCCAGGTCCTCCTGACTCCAGGGCAGGTGCTCTATTCACTGCACCACCTAGCCACCCCTTAAATTTATCTTTGAAAGTTGCTTTGGGAGCTTATTTTATGTCATTTGCCCCAGGCACAGTTTTATAAAGTTTGCCTTGAGTAGCAAAATTGACCTGCATCCAGAAAATTGTAAAGGGAAAGGACAAGAGAGAATCACTGAGTTGACATCTGATTCTTGGATTCATCATTAGATCCAAACTGTCCTTCAGATCTCTATCTAAAAGACATCTTCACAAGTCCTGCAGATGAACCAATCATTTGGAACAACACTGATACTTGAAATAAAGAAGGAAAAATATAGATTTTTAGACAGAGGAAAATAGTAGCCAAGGGGGATGGGGGGGCTCACGAGCAGGGAAGGGAGATGACATAAGAGATAAATGCATTATATCACTTGAAATTCCCCAGTAATAACTGGGGGCTTAATAAGCATGTATTAAGTACAAAAAAATTGTACTAAGTACTAAATATTATGTACTAAGTTCTATGGGGAGATACACTAGAAAAAGAAAAGATCAGAGGGTAACTAGGGCAGGGCAGTCAGGACTTCCTTCTAGAGCCTTGAAACCTAGAGGGCATTGATAACACTTGTGCTCCTGTATATAGAAACATAAAATTCTATGTTTCAATATTTTGCATTCATATATATGTATGTGTATACATAATATGACATATAGAAACAATTCAAATTAGCTGGAATCCTCTCTTTCCTTCTCTGCCCCAAAAGCAATAGCACCCCATGAATGCCCCTGCTTGGCCCGCCAGCCTTGCTCCCGCCTCTTCATCCAACAACTATATTCTGGGATCTCCCACCCTAAGAAAAGAACCTAAGGTCCAAAGGCTTTTCATAGCTTTCCCCAACTGAATCTGTCTTTGTATATAAAAAAAAAAGTTAATTTAAGGGTGTCTTTCATGTTGCTTATTTCCAGCCCCCTTACCTTTTTTATTTTCCTGCTATAATTTGTCCTGGGCACCAGAATTACTGGTTAATTGTTCTGGAAATAATCCTTCCCCTGAGGAACTAACAAAGTAGTTGAGTTCTCACTTGAGTGAAGAAATCAGTCAGTCACTCAAGCAACAGATAATTACTGAGAGCTTCCTAGTGCACTGTGCTAGGCACTCTAGAGGGTGCAAAAGAAGTATATGCCATGGCTCCCTCCCTTTAAATAGTTTACAGACTAGATGAAGAGCACACTTGAACCAACTAGAATACAGTCTTTGCTAACCTGTGTGCTGTGGACTATGAGCCCAGTGGCCATTGGTGAAGGAAAAGAAGAAGCCTAAAATACTCAGACACTGGCTGTTGAAGGAGGTAGACATGGAAATGGGCTATGGAGGGTAGAGAAGATTTCAGTAGGTGGGAGACAAAGGAAGGCATTCCAAGGGGGGGATAAACCCTTCAACTCTGACTCCAGCTCTAGAATGGAGAAGAAGATGAGGCTGGGAATAAAAAGTCCTAGGTCCTTTTTTCTGCCTCTACCACAGATGAATTTTATGGCCTTGAGCAAGCCACCTCCTCTTTTTGTGCCTTAGTTTAATCTGTAAAACAGCAGGATGGATTAGCTAATCTAAATTTCCTTCCAGCTCTAAATCTTATGCACCTAGGAAGCACCTGTGCAAAAGAGATTCCCAGTTTCATGTACAAATCCTCTTTTGCTGTTCTACCAGAGAGAGAGAAAGACAGATACAGAGAAAGGGGGTTGGAGGGAAGGGGAGAGAGAGAGAGAGCAAAGACTCCTTTTATTTGGTGACTTCAAAAAATTTACAAAGAAGCCAAAACCACAGATTTTGCTATTATATGGGTTGATTACTTTTATCCTTTGCACATAACCAAAGACTGCACCATAACCCCAGTCAACCACCTTGAAAAGGGGTACAAAAGAGAAAGTGTAGTCAAATGATTATAAACTTATTTCTTTTGTTGGACAAAGAAAAGGGATTGTTCAGCTGGCAATGGACAGAGAGTCAGCTTCCCCCCAAAGGATAGTACATTTCACTTTTAATTTGTATTATTAATGGTTTCTTTTGAACCCAGGAACCAGGGGGCATCACTCCTATTTCATTGCTAAAGATCCCGAACAATAGTTACTTGTTTTGAATATCAATCCATATTTTCTCCTGCAAAGGACACAACATAGCTGACCATATAACCTTTTAAGGGTTGTTATTTCTCCTCCAACTTTCAAGGAGTCTTGGTCGATGAATAAGCATTAACCCCACCCCTCGTGTGTTATGAGTGGGGTGAAAAGTTAGATTTGGAGAAAGAAGCCAGTGACATAAAAACCACCCAAAAAACCCTTCCAGCATGTGTAGGAGCTACAAAGTTTCTAGCGTAAGCTTGGAAGAGCTACAGAGAGGGAGGATGCATAGGTGGAAGGATACAATTAGAAGACTACAGGGAACCTGCCTTAGCATCTGAACACTTAAAAGGTAAAAAGGTTTGATGCCAATTGAGGGGAAACTCTCTTTCCAAAATGTTGACTTTCTCAGGATCACTTCTCTGAGAAGCAAGTAGGAACATCCCCTTATATGACCCAGAAATAGCCAAACTGGGACCTATGAATGGCAAATAGTTGGAAGCTGGGAGAGACCTTTCTACTCCAGTTAACTGAGTTTAAAAATCAGGCAACATATTAAAAGCCACAGGACAGAGCACACTGGATAGTAGTAAGAACTGACAATTGACAGGGAGGAAAAATTAAAATTATTGGCATTTTAAAAATAGCACTCTGGGGTCATTTATTGTAGGGAGAGATATATGTGTATGGATATAAGTGTATATATGTATATGTAAGTATAGTGTATACATAAATCGGTGTATATGTGCATGTATAAACATAGAAATATGTGTCTATGCATAAATATGTAAATATATGCACATATAAATATAGACACGTATATGTACACACATGTGCATGCACACATACACTTACATACATGTGTATATATACATGCGGGTGTGTGAACATCGCGTGCACATAAATATGTGTGTGCATGTATGCATAAACATGCAAATATGCATTGCATAAATATATGTGTGTGCATCTGGATATGTGTGTATAAATATACAGATGTATGTATACATAAATACATATGCATATACAGGCACATACACACCCAGGCAAACACACCTCAATAGCTGCTGTGTCAGGGTCCTACAACCTCTGACAATGAAGACTGCTTTACCTCTGAATCATGTAGACACAAAATAACAGGGGACCCAGGTAGTATTACTGAGGTCACAGCTTCTATTGACCTTACCAGGCAAAGTCTTCATGTTTTCTCAGAGCTCCAGACCTCCAGTTGCCTGCTCCCAGGCCTGGCATACAAGACTTCTCCAGGGACACCAGGATCCTGGAGCCATTCTGTTGTTCTGCCATGCACAGGTCTTGTCTGGTGGCTCCCTTGTTCTTGTTTCTTTCAACACATGAGGCTGTGCAGCTGTAGTTTATTGGGCCAACCCAAACACCATTGCAGAAGTTTGGGCTCCCCTGCTTTTCTGCCTGCAGGCAGCCTCAGAATGGGAGAGCCGCTGGTGTCCTCATTAGACTATTAGCAGCTGCTGCCTTCCAGCCCCACACTCAGCAGCTTTGTCCCCTGTTTATGGCAACACCCTGAGAACATCATTGCATTATAGTGTAGTCAGTCCTACAAAACCTTTATAACATGCAAAGTTCTTAATGATGATTCCATAAAAACTAGATTAAATTATATTCAGTATTCTCTATTTTAAAAATAAGAGGGATATATACATGTGTATATCTGTACACATACATGAGGGCTACCATTTTAGGAGTTTCCAAAATGGTTACATTTTTTAAAAAAGTTTTTGCTTAGATGAATAAACTTCAGTTATCTAAAAAAAAATGCACTTATGTGAATCTCTTACATTCCTGAAAAACCAAGACCTAAATCCAACACAATTTTTAAAAATCAATCTCTTTGGGTTAGGGAGCAAGAAATTGACTTTTTAAATCTTTCTTTTTAAAATCTATAAAATAAAACATAATTGTTTCATTTTTTTCTTCTCCCCTTCTTTAAGATGACACAAAGTTGAATCCATATGGGGGAAGAGGTGGTAAGTATTTACTAACCTGTGTTTAATTTAAATATATTTTGTATGCACACGCATATTTTTTTTCTCCCAATTAAATATAAGTTCCTTAGGGGTAAAGGCTTTAAAATTTTTGTCTTTATGTCCCTAGAACCTAACTCTGTGTAGGCACTTAATTAGTGCTTCTTGTTGGATTGGTTGATTCCTCCAGATTTTGCTAACATTTGGATAATGGGGCCTGTGCCCAAGACACACACACCTTTTAACTTTTCCCCCCAAAGTCTGGGGAGAGTTAAATCCTCTAGACACCTTCTGTATTCCCAAGGCTATGCCCTCAGGAGCTTTGAGAAGATTGTTCCACTCTGGTCATTCCTAACTTCTCTACTCTAAATTTCACGAATAATTCTGCCTTCTAGACCCTCTGTGTGATTGAATATGTATAACTCTGGAATGAAAAGAAGGCAGCTTGGATAAGATGGGATGAGATTGCCTCCTGGCTGTCTCAGCAGATGGCTAATGGGTTTTCATCAGCACCAGCATCCCAATCAATGAGGGATATAGATTTAGCTCTTTAGAGGAGGTGAGGTATCCCTCAGTTCCCAATCTGTGTTGGCAATAAACACTAAAAACTTGCAGCCTGCCAGGGTATTTGAAGGGTGAGTATCTGGAACCCAAAGATGGCTCCTTACTCTCCACACTGTTACCCATGAACCCACTAATAATTATCTAAAAAGTTAGCATCTTGAAGATGAGTCATTCCCTAAATGGGGTGTCATACCTGAGCAGGACAGGACTCAGTTCCTGCTTACCACTTCTTTAATAGAGTCTCTCAATGAAGAGAGCCTGATTGACAGCCAGCCAGCCAACCCTCAGAAATAAGGAATGTTATCTAGGAATCCCAAAATCAAGAAGGAAGCTGTTAATGCAGCACCATTTAACCAGTTCTTCAGGAATATAACAAATGGAGAGCAACGACAATTAACCAGATCCTCTCCTCAGTCAGATACTCTGGTTAGAACATAATCATCAGATGCTGGATGAAAGTTAGAATCACTGCAGATGTCTGATTTCTAGTTAAGTCAAGGGAAAGCAGATAGGAGAATTGGCTCAATAATTCCCTCAACTGTGAAGAAGAAATTGACTTTAGAGAGATGGGAACTGTAGATTATAGGGACCACAGCAGAGCTGGGTTCTAGGGCTTCCTTATTTACGTTATACCTGGCAGTAGATAGGAGACTCACAGATAGGAGTCACTAAGGAGGCAGTCGTGGATTAGGGAAGAGTACATGATTCGAAGTCAGAAAGTCTGAGTCTGAATATCACTGTAACTTACTACGTTTGTGATTTTGGAAGTAACCTAAGCTCCTTGGGCCCTTTGTAAAATAAAGGTTTTGGACTAGGTGGCTTCTAAATTTCCTTCCAGTTCTAAATCTGATGAGGGATGGCTCTTATCTAAGACCAGAAAACCTGCCATAGCGTCTGAAAAGAATTCAAGGTCTCAGGCTTAATTGCAGTGAGAGTTGTAGAAGTTTATTGTTAGGCTTCTATGAGAAGCGGGCAAGAGTCATTTAGGGGACCTGCAAGTGAAAGGGGTACAGGCTTTTACTTTTAAAGGGTAGGGCTGCCATTGTCAGGGCTGACCAGATGGAAGGGACCTCAGTGCATAGATAAAGGTTAGAGCTGACCTAGAGGAACTTGTGACTTTAGTGCATAGATAGTTTAGATGAGATTTGGGCCAGACCAGAGGAGACATGAAGAGATTGAGTAAGAACAAAGGAGTCATAAGGTGTTGCCTAGGCGGAGTGCAGATGGGGAATGGGGGAAGGGGCAGCGTTTGAGGCTGGGAAAGGGATTTTACAGATTACAATTTTACAATACAAATTGCAGTTACAATTGTACAAACTGGTTTTACACATTGGTTTCACAAATTGATTTAGACCCCAGGTACCCCGTCAAATCTATGATCCTTTGATTTTTAAAAGAGAACAATTCATCTTTACTCATCACTATGGTAATAATAGCTAGCATTTATATAATGCTTGAAGGTTTGGAAAGTGCTTTTCCTATGCCTTTTCGTTTTATCCTCACAACAATCCTGGGAGGTAGGTGCTATTATTATCCCCATTTTACAAGATGAGGAAACAGGCAGGTAGAGGTTAAGTGACTTGTCCAGGGTCACAGAAGTAGTAAGTGTCTTGAAGCTGGATTTGAGCTCAGGACAGCTAGACTCTAGGTCCAGCTCTCTGGCCACTTGGCCACCTCACTGATGGACCACACAAGAAGTATCTATTCTGGGGCGGCTAGGTGGCATAGTAAGTAGAGCTCCGGCCTGGAGTCGGAGTCGGTAGGACCCAGTATCGTTTCAGGCCTCAGACACTTAACACACACACGAACTGGCCATGTAACCTTGGGCAAGTTACTTGACCCCAATTGCTTAAAAAAAAAAAAGTACTCCTTTTAGCTTTTCTCATCCCACCAAATATCTATATAGAGAAGATCAAGTATTTTTATTTATCACATGTTAATTTATCTTGACTCCCCTATTATATGGTGTCCTCCAAGGACAGAGATTCCTAACCTGGGGTCTGTTTATAGATTTTAGAAGAATCTATCAACTTGGATGGAAAAAAAAAGTCTTTACTTTCACTAACCTTCAGTCTATCAGTGAGGTGGCCAGGTGGCCAGAGAGCTGGGCCTGGAGTCTAGATGACCTGAATTCAAATTCAGACTTAGACACTTACTGCCTGAACTTACCTTGAACAAATCACTTAAACTCTTCCTGTCTTAGTTTCCTCAACTTGTAAAATGGGGATAATAATAGCACCTACCTCCCACGACATTCTTTTTTTTTTTTCTTGGAGGGAGAGGAAGGGCAGTTGGGGTTGACTTGCCCAAAGTCAAATGGCTAGGAAGTGTTAAGTGTCTGAGGTCATATTTGAACTCAGGTCTTCCTGACTCCAGGGCCAGTGCTCTATTAACTGTGCCACCTAGCCACCCCACCCCCCCAGTGTATTCTGAGGAATCCATAGGTTTCACCAGACTGAACAAGGGGTCCAGGACACACACAAAAATTAAAAACCCCTGTTCTAAAAAACAGGAACCAGATTTCTTCCTAAATATGTATTTCAATAGCTAGTTGAGGGCTATGTGTATATGTACCCTGGGTAAGTTAAGTGTCTGTCTGCCCTTTTGGTTGGCTCATCCCCCCTGTTCCCTGGATCATTCCAAAAGCTCTAATATTTTCCATACTTGTCTAGCTGTGGCCCTTGGTAGTAGCACTATGTTGGTACTATGGGCTAAGGCTACATCTGTCTTTGTGTTTCAGGTTCAAGGCTTTCTTTTGTTTAAAATGCAGGATTTACTTGTGAACCCAAAAAATCCAATTAGAACTACTTAAATAATTGAAGTGTAAAACATGTAGTACAAGCTTGAAAAGAATGTAAAACACAACTTCTCCCTCTACATCAGGAATTGAAGGAAGAACCCTACAGGCAGTAGGAGCCCTGGAGAAAACTTCTGGCAACTTTCCTTCCCCACCCCCCTTCTTTCCCCATCCCTAATCTTTTAATAATTCAAACCACCAGGCTTGCAGAACACTAGGTATTGCTGGGCCAAGGGATAGATAAGATGGAAAACACACAGGACACTGACCACAACAGCTGCAATGCGCCAGCCCAAGTTCCCACTACAGCTGGGCTAAGTGAGACTGAGTGGCCCCTCCTTTTTTATTGCTCCTGTCTTTCCGGGAGGCCCATCCTTGCCTGCTCCTTCTCAACCACTCCCTGGCCACTTCCTCTTGGGTGGAGCTCTGCTCTTCTAGAGGAATAGCTTTACTAAATGGGTGAAATCTCACAGGTCCATACAAGGAAAAAAAAAGGAATTGTGAGAATTTGAGGATACTGGTACCCATCCACCATTTTATAAGCCCTCTCTATTCTGCTTTCTTTGTAGACCTACAGGACAACCTTACTCCTAAAAAGAAGGGTCCTCCAGTGCATGCAGGGACCATCGTGGGCATTGTGCTGGCCGTCCTACTAGTTGCAGTCATTATCCTGGCTGGGATCTACATCAACACTCATCCCACTTCTAATGCTGCCTTGTTTTTCATTGAGGTAAGTCTACAATTTAACAGCAGGTTAAAAAGCAGGTGTCTATCTTCTGTTTGGAGACCAGAGCAGATAATATCATTCATAGCACTGTTCCTGATTCCTAGATCCCAGAGCATCATATTGCTATTAAAATAAAAATAAGAAATCCTTATTAAATCTGTCATAGCACTGTGCCAATTGCCAGACTGAGCAAACTGGACACCCACAATCCTTTATGCTCTCAGGGTTTATCATCCAAGAATACTACATAATCAACATCATCAGTTCTTGCATTCCAGTTGGGCAGTAAGAAGAAAGAAATCATCTTTCTCTTCAAGTGTGTATTTAGCAGCTCAAAAACAAGTTTTGTTTGATTCGGAAGCATCAACTAGGTAAGGGACTAGGTGGTGCAGTGGACTTGGAGTTAGGAAGACTTGTTGCATAGACTTACCACTTACCAGCTGTGTGAACTCTGGACAAATCACTCTAGCTTCAGTTTCTTCATCTGTAAAATGGGGCTAATAATAATAGCACTTACCTCCCAGGGTTATTATCTTTCTTATTCCAGGTATAGTGCTCCATTCATTATACCACCTGGCTACCCACTAGTACTTAAGTCCTAGGGAACTGCCTGTGGCAATAAATGAATAAATGAATGAATGATTGACTGATTTATGTAGCTAGTAAGAGTCAGGTTGCATTAGGATTTGAACCCAGATCTTCCTGCCTTCAAGCCTAACACTATTCCACTATACCAGCTATAATAATAACACTAATTATGATAATGATGATAAATAATATTCATAATATTAGTGATGATTGTGCAATTTTACAATTTCAATGAACCCATTCGTAGCATAAATTGTAGGTCTGAAAAATAATTTTCCATTCCTCCTCACTTTGAGCTACACAGCTAAATTCTTCTCTTTAGGTTGCCCTACCATTAGCTTCCTTTGTCCAGCATAGATTTTCTTCTTGCCCAAAACAGCAGATGTATGGACAACCTTAACCTCCAATAAACCCCTAAACATAGTCATAAACTAACTCTCCCCATTACTCAAAAACCTAGTTATTTAACTCACCTTCTCTTGAACCTCTTTCCAATTCTTATAAATTGGCATTCCAGTTCATTAAAGCAGCATGGCAGAATGAATAGAGCTCTAGACCCAGATTCAGGAAGACCTGAGTTCAAATCTTGCCTCAGACACTTACTACCTGTATGACCAGAGGCAAGTCACTAACATCTCTGAACCTTTGTTTCCACATCTGTTAAATGGGAATAAGAAGAACACCTTCCCAATAAAGTTATTGTGAGGACCAAATTAAATATGTGTGTATACATATATATATATATATGTAAAGTGCTTTGCGAACCTTAAAGCTATTATTAACTATTAGCTATTATTAAATTAGTTAAATGTGAGCTATTTTCTCATCTTCTTTGCAGGGTTTCTTAACCTGGTGCCTGTGAACTTTTTATTTTATTATTTTGATAACTGTATTTTAACTGTATTTCCTTAGCAGAGGAAACCCATATGTTTTATTTCATGCATTTAAAAATATTAGTCTGAAAAGGAGTCCATAAGTTTCAGCAGACTGCCCCCAGGAATTAAGAATTCCTGCTATAAAAGGGTAATTAGTTCTCTTTGGTATTTCCAACCACTCCCAATTCTTGTCTCATTTCTCTGAGTAGCCCTTTGCTCTTCCCACTGGGATCGGATCTCCACAGTTCACCCTCTGACTTTGAATATGTGTATGTGTGTGTGTGTTTGACTCTACAGCGGAGACCTCATCACTGGCCAGCCATGAAATTCCGCAACCGAACCAGTCATGGGACCTACACGGAAGTTGAGCCTTCAGGGCAAGAGAAAGAGGGCTTCATGGAGGCAGAGCAGTGCTGAAAGCAGAGTTTCCTCCACTCCTCCACTCCTCTTCCTACCAAGAACAAAGCACCCAAACCCCAAACCATTGGTCTTGAATATGGAGTCTCCTCTTTTTTAGGATGAGCTCCATTCTCTTGAGGATAGGAAGGAAGACTCAACAAGACCCCAAAGTCAAGGTCAATATTGTTCTTTTATCGAACTCCTCCTAACATATCCTGGGGCGTGAAGACAGGGCAAGGAAGGATTTACCAGATTGACAGCATGACAGCCAAGCCATAGAGGCTAAAATAGAAAACGATGTACTCCAGTTGATTTTGTGGGGGAATAATAATAGCCTGCCCTCATTTTCCCCTGGCATCAATGATGTATAGCAGCTCCCCCATCTGAACATTGAAATATGTCAGTCTGCATCCAGTCCTCCAGCCTCTCCCTGCATAGGAATGGAGAGGGTTTGGAGATCCTGCAGAACCTCACCTGGTCCATGCATTTGTCGCAATATTACTCAGACTAATGGGTGCTGGGTCTCTGCAATCCATAGACTTGAGAGCCGGTCCTCACAGCTATGGATCCAGCACATAATCAGCTTCTTTGGATCAGCCTGCCAGAAACCGGCATGCTCTCCATCTGCTAAACCCAAGCATTGTTGCACTTCAGTGCTCTTACCAGACCACTGGAAGTAGAGCACCATGTCAAACTAGGGCGAAATGAGGAGGGAGGACAAGACTTCTCTTAGAATTCCCATCCTGCCTACCCAAATACTCCTTTCCAGAAAATTAGTTTGGAAAACTTGGAAAGGGAAACACCTCATTCCATGACCTGGTAGGAAACATTTTTCCAGCTCTGAAAAACCCACTCCTACTGAGAGTGTGGTATGGTGGATAGAGAACATTGAAAGTTAAGTCTAATGACACCTCAACTCCTTCCTAGCTTTGTGAACATGAGGGAAATAATTTAAACTCTTTCTGGGCCTTGGTTTCCTCATCATAAAATGAGGCCTGCATTTGATGACCTCTGTGGCCTCTACTACCGTGTTTCCCCGATAATAAGACCTATCCCGAAAATAAGCCCTCCCCTTACTGTGTAAGATTCCTCTAAAATAAGCCCTCCCCCGAAAATAAGCCCTATTGATATTGCTACTGTAGTGAAGGTGATCCCCTGCGCTACACGCTACATTACGGTACCCTCTGTATGTACCGTCCCCCCCCGGGTGAAACGCACGCCACACTCCAAGCTGCATCCAATCAGAGCTGCAGCAGTGAGCGCGTCATCCTGTTCTTCCCCAGTGATTTGCTTGCTGGCGCCATTGAGAGCAGTGCTGCGGAGGAGAGCTGAGGCAGGACAACATAAACCCTCCCCTGAAAATAAGCCCTCTGGTGTTTTTCTTTCCAAAAAAATAATAAGACAGTGTCTTATTATCGGGGAAACACGGTAGCTCTGATTCTTCGATCTTAGCATTTATTAAGTTCCCATTTAGGGCAAGCTCTAAGGGAGCTTACCTTTCACCTGAGCGGGATACAGCAAATAAGTATATACAATTATCCCATAGCACCCATCAAGGTTTCCTTATGTCTCGGGTCAGCATAAGAAATAAAATGGGAATTTGGGGGGAGTTTTGTGGAAGCCACAATGTCATGTGAAGGCCAACAGGTGACAGAAAGAGTTTAGAATCTCAGAAATGCATAAAATGTATGTATAGTATTGTATAATATCAACATATTTTATCTTTTAATGCCATAATAATTCAGACTTCTCTGGTATGAAGGGAGGGCCAAAAATTTTTACGAGGATTTTCCAGATTGTGGGGACCCTAATCCCTGTGATGTGGAAGCGATAACCGTACTAGACAATTTGAGGAGAAGGAAGAAGGAATAACAAAGAAGGTGATTAAGAAATTTCTGTAGGAGGTGGAGCATGAGCTCAGTTTTGAAGGAAGTTAGGGATGCTAAGAGGTGGGAACCCAAGGTCATAATTTCCTGCTGGGGGCTATTTATGCTGAGTCCATCTCTGATGCAAATTCTATCTACTGACTTGCTTGGCTACCATTGCCAGGGGTTCTGTCCAAAGGCAGGGCCTCATTGATATTTTCTTTCTCCTTGACTGGATTCATGGAGCCATTAAAGATAAATATGGTGGCTAGATATCCATCACCACCCCTACCTCCCTCCTATTGCTTGCTTCTTGGAATAAACCTGACAGAGAACTTCTGCGGAATTCTATTCAGAAACTAGGATGCCAACATGGCTGGGGCTGAGGGGGCAGGATAAGCTATGTTGAGATAGCCGGGCACCATAGCTTGGTCATTATCTCAGCAGGGGCAATCAGAGGCTAAATTACTGCCTCACTTATGAAGACTTTTTCCTCCTTTTCCATGAACATTTTATTGAGACTCTTTACTTTCCAGTGATTACCCCACTCCCTCAAACCCCACCCTTGCATCCTCTTTGTAAAGAAGACCTTTAAGCAAAACAAACCAACACACTGGTCATGACTAACAACTTATGTATAACTCATTCTACGTCTATGTTACACCGCTTCTCTGCTAAGAGCAGAGAGTAATAGCTCACCATCAGTCCTCTGCAGTTATGATTGGTCATTCTTTTGATTAGACATAGCCTTGTCTTCTTTTACCATATTGTGGTCATCATGTAAATTGTATTCTTGTTCCTGCTTACTTTGTTTTGCATGAGTTCATATGAGTCTTCCCAAGTTTCTTTAAGGACCTTTTCCAAAAATGACTTAACCTAAAAAGTTGATATGACTTTCTCCAGGTAAATGGACTTTGACAGAAGATTGTTGGGGGCAAGAATTCAAGCCCCAATTCAATCTGAAAGACAGTCCTAATTGGGGTGGTAATGTCCTCCTTGGAACATCCAAAATTACAGTCACCATTCACCCTATTCAAAGACTAGAAAAATTAGTGCCAATTGATATCAAAGTATTCAGTGCCCTTATGCCTTGTTCCATGATGTTATCACAAAGGAAACAGTAAGAGCATCCTCACTCAGCTGTAGATATGTGATGTTAACAATGTGGCCATTCCATTGACCAGGAAGGTCCACTCCCAATCATGTTTACCTATTATTTCAGACTCTTCCTGGCATCTTCCTATACATTCACCACTGGTGAAATACCCACTGTCCTTCCATCCAGTCTTCCTTATTCTCTTTTCATGTTGTGAGGACATCATGGGGTCTGCAGGCTATCCAATGGGTATGTCTCCCCCTCAACACATGACTGGACACCTCTTTCAGTCATATATTTCTGTAAGAATATCCTTTTTTACAATTTCTTCTTATACCTGACTTGTGATGTGCTGCAGCTGTCTCCCATTCACCATGAGACTCTTTATTACCCTTTGGGTAATCTTCAAACCTAGTTCTGAAACTGTGGTGCTCCTTGACCAGCAGCCATAGAATATCATTGGAAGAGAATAGGTGTTAAAATAAGGTGGACCACTTTTTCAGGGCGAGTCCTTGAGTCATGGAAAGAATTTTGCAATTTTCAGAAGGCAACCTTGCCCAGTCTCCTTCTGCTTCCCATTTCTGGTCCTAGCTTATTATCCATTTGCAGAGTTTTATAAGATGTATGGGCGGTGAGGACAAACCCAAGCAATCATCCAAAACAAAAACCTTATTGACATTTTTTTCCAGTAGCAACATGTTTTATCCTCAGTGAGGAAGTAATTAACAATTAAAAAAGGAAATGTGGCAGACTTCTGGTACTAGTGCTTAATGAAACAATAGTAGGGAGGGCAGAACTAGCTTACCAAAAAAAGTTAAGGAAAAAACCAAAGGCAACAGAGAGAGCTGGATGATTTCCAAGCTTCTTAAGAAGACAAAAAGGTATCTAATAAGTTGTTATTCATGAAAGGAACAACTGAGGCATTTCAAGTGATCCAGTAGGAAGGCAGGCCTCCCCTAACTATTAACTGATTTTTTTCTAATGCCGTACTAGCAAGGCATTTGGGGTCACCATAAGAGGTATGGAGATTTGACATAGGGACAGAAGGGTTGCATGTAATTTCTGCTGGAATCTCTGCACAACGCGCACCACCATTTGGTCCACATCCTCCAATATGCCTTTTCCCAATCTGAGTCCTACTACTCTGGATTCTGTAAAGGTAAGAGCCTCAAGCTTTGGATTAATGACTTGGTAGAGGCATTCTGCCAAAAGGTTTCACAGTGGAATCAGGAGGTGCTGGACACCATCTACTCCAGGATGGGCAAAGCATCTGCTATGCCTATGGTCAAAGAAAACTGAGGTATAGGGCAACATGCCAGCCCTACCCATCTCTGTTCATTAAGGAGAGGACAAAAGATGTAATCATTCATGAAACCTATCACTGTGAGCTCAGCACACTGGAGGTGGTTGGGTGAACTGCCTATTTACCTAACAACTGTGACATCTTTAACAGAACTAAACATTCTCCATTTTCCAAACCACTTCTTCTCAGACTTTGACTTGAAGGGAACCAGATGAATCAGGTACAGGGAGAAATTCAGGTTGAGAACCACTGGTGTGGTTATAGTTTGGGTTTTATCCTTAATCTCAGAATCCTGATCCTTGACAATCAGAAATGGTCAGGAATGGGGCGTCCAGGTAGCACAGCGAGTAAGAGCACTGGCTCCAGTGTTGAGATAGACCTGGAGATCGAATCCCGGGCTCAGACACTTAGCAACCACCCAGAAACACCTGGCCGTGTAACCTTGAGCAAGTTACTTAACCCCAATTGCTTAAAAATATTAAAAACAAAAATGGTCAGGAATGCAAAGCACTCTGAAGAAAGCCACCTGTCCTATGGAAAGAGCTATGGCTCCAGTCAGAGGATCCTTATACAAATCCTCTGTGACCTTGGGCAAATCACTGCTCTTTCCTAGGCTTTGGTTTCCTTACCTGTTAAATGGGGGGCGAGGGGGGGGGTAACTCTGAAGTGTTTTCTAATACCATGATTCTGTGAACTAAAGGCACCTCATTGAAGCCATTATGTTTCTGGTATATTTGATGGCTACGAAAAGATTCCCATCTTTTCTTTGTGGCTTTGTTTTATGTTTAGACTCTCTCAGTGTGATTTTTCATAACACACAATTCCTCAAGTGTGAAACTAAGGAAATAGGACCATAGATCTAGAGCTAGAAGGAACATCAGAGGAATATCTATTCTAACAGATAAGGAAACTGAAGCCCAGAGAAGGTAACAAGATAACAAGTTAACAATGCGGATAACAAGCATTTATTAAGCACTAGCTGGCTATGTGCCAAGTACTAGAGATACACATACAAGTAAAAAAAAAGAAAAAGTACCATTCCTGCTCAAGAACACACAAATAGTAAATAGTAGAGCCTCATCTCAAGCCTGGGTCTTCTGGTGCCATATCCAGTGCTCAATATGCAATGTACCACATCGACCCTAAAGACAGGATTTAAGGGAGTAGTTGGATTTGGTTGAGTCAGAGAAGGGCAGAGGCTTCTTTTCCTGAAGTCAAATGAGCTTCCTTCTCTCTTTATAAAGAATATTGGTTGAGTGTCCTTTCTGATGGGTATTCTCATGCTGGTTCTGGATTAGGGGGTGTTAAGGGTCAGTCACAGGAAACAAAGCACCAAGTCTGAGACTTCTTTCTGATAAACAATAACCTGCTCCCCAGTAAGGCCAAGAAATCCCAGGGAAACCTCTAACAGGAACTCAGCTTCTAAGAAAAAGGCCTTCCATGCTCAGAAACTCTTAGGAAAAGGCCAGTACAGAGATAAAATCAGATTATAAGCACTACTACGGTATAGCCTCCTCTTAAAGGGAAAGGAGTAATCCATTCAGGCTTGCCATGCCACTGTGAATTGTGAGCTGAGAACAAAAGATTCCTAAACAAAAAAATTTAGGAAGAAGTTTATTAAGTAATCCTTCATAGAGGAGAGTCAAAATAGATGGCGTGCCCCCTTCCCAACCCCCCCCCAAAACTCTTAAAGCTGTGCATTATATAGGATTCAAACAAAGAAGCAAAGAAACAGTAGCTGATTGGTTAATAAGTTTTCAAAATAAGGCACAATAGATTAATTAAACTTCACATAAATTAATTAAAATGCACTTCTCAGGAAACTAGAAATTAACTGGAACTGCCAAACATCAATCTTTGGGTCCCCTGAAATTTTCTGGGGTTGCTATGACCCGGGGTTCTACTTAAGCATTAAACTAGTCTGATCTCTAAGCAATACATATCTGGTTTCTTGTCATGCAAGGCTAGATTCGAACAATGAAATTATTAATATTCTTTCCTACAATTTAATATTTAATAATTTTACCTAATTTTATATCCAAAACCATCCTGAATGCTGAGGTCAAATCATGGGTATTATTGAATGAATAAGTGACAGATTGTAGTAGCATTTTTACCGTAGCTAAGCACTTCCTCAGCTTTCCATTAAGGCCAGCCGTGGTTACAGTTTTAATATCTTCAAAACCTGGTCTTTAGGTTTAAACATCTTTCACCAGAGTCATTTAGAGACACCTTTATAAGTTGTCCTCATTTTTTTGTTTGGGGTTTTTGCTTTTTTTTAAGTCCTGTTTTAAAAGGACTATGTAATATATATGTATATATTGTATAGTTCCAAGCATTGGACTGGCCAGGGCTGTTAGTTGTGTTCAGATTCCTGTATTGCCAGTTCTTTAAATCAAGACAATGAAGAAATCTCTTGCCGTCAGTCTTTGTAAAGACCACTGTAAGATGACTATTGATTGAGTCGTTGGTGGAAGTGGGGGTGGGAAAGAGAATCTTAGAACAGGGTCATAAATGTCTTCAGTGCCTGCCTGCATGCAGGTTCAGGACTCAGGAATCTTCATCTGATTTCAGAATTAAAAGCAAATCAAAGTCATTCTTTTCCTAATAGATACAAATTTCCACATACTTGAACTACCACAACTGGAAGGATCTGAGGATGGAAGGTCCCTTGTCATGAAATATCCTGGTTCATTATGGATGGAATCCAGTGTTAATGCTAAAAGAAACCATTGCCCTTGAACTGCCTTCTTTTCCAAATAAAAGGTGTAAATGATTATGGATGGTATTCTGCTACTCTGTGTACAATCCTCTTAGTCATTTCTAGTCTATTACATCCTTCCATTACTAAGTACTGGGCTTTGGGGAAGATTGAAGTCAGCTTCTGGCTACTGATTACATTTGCCTTATGCTAACCTCCCAGGGCAGCAGCCTGAAAATGTACTGCAGCAATATACTTTTTGGGGGACTTATAATTCTCTAGAAGTAATTTATGGATCCTATACCATTATCAAGAGATAAAATAAATCTGATTAAGTCCATGCTGTTATTTTTTTTTTTAACTTTGTGTTACTTTCAGTCCAAGGCCTTCCTTCACAGAAAAGGGAAGCTACTGTTCTGGACTTAATATGAACCAGGTAAAGTCCTTGGAGAGCCTAACTTTAAAGAGAGAAGTCAAGCTTTTCTCTATGACTCTGACTCATTATGCCCCAACTCCAGAATCTTTGGGGCAATCTCTTAAAACAAGGTCAGATATGGCTCATATCTAGGGTCTTCCCAAAATAAGTTAACAGAATAGCTTGTAGAAAGATATTTACTATACAAAGCAGTACATATCAGGAATGGGACAGCTATTTTTTCCTCCATCACAGAAGAAAGACTTAATGGATAAAGGACTCATAGATGGGTATCAACAAATATTAAAAATGAAACAAAAACCCATCACTTCTATTATACTCTTCCCAAAGGTGAATTGGTAGAACTGTTAAACAAATATTGTACATTCATCACAGATCTAGACTGTCTGAGCAACTCACGAAAGTGATCTTCCTGATCAAGCCAGCTAGCCTAGAAGCATCTAGCTATATTGGTTATAGCTACATGCTTTTAAGCTATAGCATCATCCAGGTGGTAGTCATCTCTTCTGAAAAGGGTATTCTTGCAGTAAACACCTTCCACTGTGCTAAACCAGCTCCCAACCTCTTAAACTCACAAGGTTAGTTTGTGAACCTGGGGGATAGGATCTAGAAATATCTGGTTCTCAAGATTGGTATTCATTGACCTGGGCTCAGGGAAACAGACTCAAAATAGACGAACCAGTCAGTGACTTGAGGTTCAGTTTCAGGATGGCCTAGGCAAGTGTACAAGTTCTTCCTGCCATGTGCATACAGTCATCATTGTTCCTTGGGGGGTGGGGGGAGGGGAGGCAGGGGGGAAGACCAAAGAAGGACTACTAACTATATCTAAACAAAGAAACGGCATCAAAAGAAGTCAGTCACTAATCATCTTGACACAATCCCCCTTCCCATCCCCATCATGAGAACCAAAGGATCATCCAGGAAGTACTCTCATGTGACCATTAGCAAGGGACTAGATAATATAGTTCTGCAGAAAGAATCTGAGCTCATGATGAGGTCCTGAAAAATGCTCCAGACCAAGTCTCCCCACTATACTGATATTTTTAAAACAATTCATTTCAGTTCAATAAGCGTTGATTAAGCACATATTTTATGCCAGCCACTGAGCATACAAAGAGATAAATAATATCTTCCCTAACTTCGAGGAGTTTGCAGTCTACTGGGGGTAAACAGTGTCCATAGATAAGCACATATAAATACAAAGTATATCTTGTATGGGGCTTCACAACAACTAGGGAGATCAAGAGAAGGCTCTTGAAGGAAGAAGGCCTTAGACTGATTCCTGAAGAAGCTCATTGGAAGCAGAGAGAAAGGAAATAGAATACTGTGTACTGGGAACAGCAAGGAAGCCAGTTTGGCTGGAACATAGAATCCCTAGAGTATGTGAAAGGGAATATTGTGTAATCAGCCTGGAAAGACAGGCTGGCACAACTAAACAGTGTTTGGGTTAATCTGCTTCTTTGTTCAAGAAAATCTAGTTAAACCCAAAGTAAGAGAAAAGTTTGCATTCTCCTGAGCCAAAATTATCTATTGCCAAATTTCAGCCTTGGAACCAGTTGTAAATGGATACAATGCCTGACACATAAAGAAATAGGAATTTATTGAATTAAGTGCCATCCTCAGGTACCACAGGAGAGACACGTAACTACAGTTAACAGTTATGTTAAATATCAAACTGCCTTGGAGACTACCACCAAGAAGCATCTAGGCTCAAAGTAAGGCACATATGACCTAGACTCTAGCTCTCGGTTAATTATACTCTAAGTTTACTATATACCTTCACCACAGCTATAACTAGAATTTTTTTTTCATATGGCCCAAAAAGAGTTGTAGGAGGGCATAACAACAGTTGAGCAGAGGACAGTTTGATGGAGCAAGAGGCCAGTGGGAGTGACAAAACAAAGGACAATCCAACTGCAAGTATGGGATTGTTCCCAGACTTACCGTGTTTCCCCGATAATAAGACACTGTCTTATTAATTTTTTTGGACAGAAAAACACCAGAGGGCTTATTTTCAGGGGAGGGCTTATTTTAATGAACATTGACAGTAATTTTAATAAACAAGTAAATGTGAACAAAAAAATGTACCTTTATTCAATAATGAATTCAATAAAGAACAGGATGACGCGCTCACTGCTGCAGCTCTGATTGGATGCAGCTCGGAGTGCGGCGTGCATTTCACGGGGGGCGGGGGGGACGGTGCATACAGAGGGTACCGTAGCGCAGGGGATCACCTTCACTACAGTAGCAATCTCAATAGGGCTTATTTTCAGGGGAGGGCTTATTTTAGAGGAATCTTACACAGTAAGGGGAGGGCTTATTTTCGGGATAGGTCTTATAATCGGGGAAACACAGGTAGGATAGTCTGACTTGTGCCCCTGAAGGGACTAGGAAAGAAAGAGGTCCCTGGGAAGAGGAACGCCTTAACAACAGGACTCTGTGCATAACACCTTGTCCATTTAGTGCTTGAAGTAGGCTGATTGAGGGCCACGGGCACGGGAATGGCAGCCTCAAGACTGCCATCTGGAGGAAACATGCCCTACTCCAAATGCAAGTGCCCTGGGGAAAAGGTAAAGTCACCACACGCTATAAAATAAGGAGAATAATAGCACCTATCTCTCAGGCTTGTTGTGAGAATCAAAGCAGTTAATATTTGTAAAGTGTTTAGCACAGTGTCTTTCCCTCCCCCCTTCCCTACCTGCTACTTCTTAATTTTCCTGATTCATTCTCAAGTCAAATTCTAAGGTCATCAAGGATTATGTTCCAATACCTCAACATTAATTACTAAAAATTATATCTTTCCCATTAATAAAACAGTTCGTTTTATTTTATTAACTTAATAAATTTTTTATATTTATTTATAAACTTTATTAACTTAATAAAGTGGAGAACCCTCTTTTCCCATAAGCATTTGCTCTTCTCTATCTGTATTGAACACCCTAATGCCCTAGATTCAAAATAAATACCAAGTTTACTATTTACACTATTTATTAAAAGTGTGACCAAAAAAAACAAAATTAAGACAAATCATTATTTACAATATGTCAGCTGTGAGAAAGATCATAGCACAAATTGCCTGTAACCATTTCAGCTACTTTCTTGTCAATTCTGGAAACATAGTACTACCCTTCAGTTATCTCAGGATACAAATTCTCAAGAATCCTCTTCATGCTTCATAATAAAATAAGGTTAAACTCAGTTCTTTCAAGAAATAATTTCTTAGTCCTTTTTCTCTGCCCTCTCTTCAGTCATCATAGTTAACAGCAGAAATGTGCTGGTAAATGTTGAACAACCACCTATCTGGAAGAAAATGTATGCACTATACACTTTTAAGTTTAATTTAAATTATTAGCCTTTCCTTCATTACTTTCTTAAGTCTAGACAATCAATAAAACAATACATCAAGCTCTGGTTTGTAGCATTTGCCAATTTCTAAGGTGTAATTGCTCACATGGAAAAATTAATGATAAGCTCTCATGAACCAATTTGAGCTGACTCCAGCACATCTCTGAACAGTATCTCCAGAATGGCAATTAAACTCTTAGTCTCCTCCTAGAATGACAGTTATATCATCACTCCAAGATTCCGTTCCCTTTTAAAGATACAGTAATGATATGTATAGTATCTGTGGGAGAACTATTGAAGTTGGTGTTACATTAGAATAAATACAAAGTGAGGGATGATACCAGCAGCTAAGAGAAGGGGAATAAGAAAAGGATACATAAACAAGGTAGTACTTCAGTACACAGTAGTACTAATGAGGAAAGGAGTAGCATGATTAGATCTATACTTACAGAAAAATCACTAGCAATTGCAGATGTACTGGAGTAAGGAGAGACTTGAGACAACAACACTTTTTTTTTTTTTAAGCAATCGGGGTTAAGTAACTTGCTCAAGGTTACACGGCCAGTTATTTCTGGGTGTGGTGCTGAGTATCTGAGCCCGGATTTGATCCAGGTCATCCCAACACTGGGGCCGGTGCTCTTACTTGCTGAGCCACCTGGCCGCCCCTGACAACACTTTTAAAAGTAGAATTTATCAAATGGAAAAGGAGGTACAGAAGCTCACTGAAGAAAATAATTCTTTAAAAATTAGAATTGGACAAGTGGCAGATAATGACTCTGTGAGACATCAAGAAATAATAAAACAAAATCAAAAGAATGGAAAAATAAAAGAAAATGTTAACTATCTCATTGGAAAAACAACTGACCTGGAAAATAAAGCCAGGAAAGATAATTTAAGTATTATTAGACTACCTGAAAGCCATGATAAAAAAAAAGAACCAAGACATTCTATTTCAAGAAATTAAGGAAAACTGCCCTGATAGCCTAAAACCAGAGGGCAAAATAGAAATTGAAAGGATCCACTGATTATCTCCTGAAATGATGATCTATCCTGAAAGAGATCCCAAAATGAACACTCCCAGGAATATTATAGACAAACTCCAAAGCTCTCAGGTCAAGAAGAAAATCTTGCAAGAAGCCAAAAAGAAGCAATTCAAATATCATAGAGCCAAATATTTAAATATCAAGATTATACAAGATCTAGCAGCTTCAGAGGACTTAGAATATGATATTCTGAGAGGCAAAGGAGCTAGGAATACAACCAAGCATCACCTATCCAGTAAAATGATGTAAACCTTCAGAGGGAAATAGAAGGCTTTCAAGCACTCCTGATGAAAAGACCAGAGCTGAATAGAAAATTTACTTTCAACAAGACTCAAGAATAGCATAAAAAGGTAAACAGGAAAGAGAAATCATAAAGAATTCAATAAGGTTAAACTGTTTACATTCCCACATGTGAAGATGATACTTGTAACTCCCAGGAACTTTCTCATTATTAGAGCAGTTAAAAGGAGTACACATAGATAGAAGGCATAGATATGAGTTGACTGTGATGGGATGACATAAAAAAAATTAAGGGGTAAGGAAAAAGGATGCACCAGGAGAAGGGAGAGGTAGAATGGTGTAAATTATCTCACATAAAAGAGGTATGAAAGACCTTTTACAGTAGAGGGGGGAAAGCGGTGGGTGGGCAACACTTGAACTTTCTTCTCATCATAATTGACTCAAAGAGAAAATAATATACACACAGTTTGATACAGAAACTTATTTTACACTACAAGAAAGTAGGAGGGGAGGGGTATAAGATAATGGGGGCTGATAGAAGGGGAGACATATTGAAGGAGGCAGTGGTCAGAAGCAAGCACTTATGAGAAGGGACAGTGTGAAAGAAGAGAGAGAGGATAAATGGGGTGGAAGGGGAGCAGGATGAATGGAAATACACAACAATCGTAACTATCAATGTGAAAGGGATTAACTCATCCATTGTAAAGCAGATTGCAGAGTGAATTAAAAACCAGAATCCTACAATATGTAGTTTACAAGAAACACACTTGAAGCAGAGAAACACACAGAGTAAAGGTAAGGGGGTGGAGCAGACTATTATGTTTTAGCTTAAATTTTTAAAAGCAAGGATAGCAATCATGTTCTCAGATAAAACAAAAAACAAAAATCGATCTAATTAAAAGAAATAAGCAGGAAACTTCATTTTGCTAAAAGATACCATAGACAATAAAGTAATATCAGTACTAAACATATATGCATCAAATGGTTGAGGATCCAAATTCTTAAAGGAAAAGTTAAATGAGTTACAGGAGGAAATAGATGATAAAACTATACTAGTGGAGGACCTTGACCTTCTCCACTTAGAACTAGATAAATCTAGCAAAAAGAAAAAGAGATTAATAGAATTTTAGAAAGGTAAGATATGATAGATCTCTGGGGAACTGAACAAGAATAGAAAGAAATATACCTTTTTTTTCAGGGGCACATGGCACTTACACAATAATTGACCATATATTAGGGCACAAAAACCTCACAACCAAATGCAATTAAAAAGCAAACATATTAAATGCCTCCTTTTCAGATCATAATACAACAAAAATTACTTTCAATTATGGCAGCATACATTAAAAATTAATTGGAAACGAAATAGTTTAATCCTAATAAATGAACAAAGACCAAATTATATAAACAATCAATAATTTCATTAAAAAGAATGATAAAAATGAGATAATGTCAAAATCTATGGGATGTAGCCAAAGCAGTATTTAGCAGAAATTTTATATCTCTAAATGTTTATGTCAATAAAATAGAGAAAGAACAGATCAATGAATTGAGCATGCAACTTAAAAAAAAACTAATAAAAGACCAAATTTTAAATCCCCATTCAAACCCTAAATTGGAAATCCTGAAAATCAAAGAAGAGATTAATAAAATCAAAAGTAAGAAACCATTGAACTAATAAATAAAACCAGGAGTTAGTTTTATGGGGGGGAAAACAATAAAAATAGATTAACTATTAGTTAATTTTATTTTATTTTTCAAAAAGGAGAAAAACCAAATTACCAGTATCAAAAATGAAAAGGGTGAATTCACCACCAATAAAGATGAAATTAAAACATTATTAGGAACTATTTTGCCCAATTATATGCCAATAAATCTAACAACCTAAGGGAAATGGATGAATATTTACACAAATATAAATTGCCCAGATTAACAAAAGAGGAAATAGAATACTTAAATAACCCTATCTTAGAAAAAGAAATTGAATAAACCATAAATAAGCTCTCTAAGAAAAAATCACCAGAACTAAATGGATTTATTTACAAGTGAATTCTACCAAACATTTGAAAAATAATTCATTCCAATACCATGTAAACTATTTGGAAAAATAGGCAAAGAAATCTCACCAAATTCCTTTTATGACATAAATATTGTGCTGATACCTAAACCAGGAACAGCAAAAACAGAGAAAGAAAACTATAGACCAATTTCCCTGGCTAATATTGACGCAAAAAAAAAAATTTAAGTAAAATACTAGCAAGGAGATTACAGCAATATATCACAAAGATCATATACTATGACCAGGTAGGATTTATACCAGGAGCAAACTAACAACAATAGCAATTTGTCCATTAGCCTCTCTATTCCCCCTTCCAAACTCTCTTTCATTCCACATTCCTTCATGCCAGACGCTTCAACGAGCATTTATTAAGTTCCTATGATGTGCCAGGGACTGGGCTAAGCAATGATGACACAATGACAAAAAGTGAAAAAGATCCTTCACTCAAAATTATATTTTAATGTAATATACAGATGTACATCTTTATACTTGTATGTTTTAAATAATATATATATACATGTATATAATAATAGGCAAAGAACGTATTATTTTTGAAACAATTCTTATGCAAGAGTATGACAGAATGGGAGTTAACATCAATTTCTCCAGGCCAGTTCTCCATGAACTTAATTAGACTATCAATAGGTCAGTATAAGAAAAATCTGTACTTTCCTCAGAATGAGTAAATCTCAGTGTGGGAGCTCCTTTCACCTACCCATCTATGATTTAAGGGATAAGTCCTGGTGAATTAGGCAGTAGGTGGCACAGAGGACAGAGTGCCAGACCTGGAGTCAGGAAGATGAAAATTCCTGACTTCAAATTTGGCCTCAGATACCTACTAGCTATGTGACCCTGGGCAAGACACTTAACCCTGTTTGCCTTACTTTCCTCATCTGTAAAATGAGCTGGAGAAGGAAATGGCAAACCACTCCAGTATCCTTGCCAAGAAAACCCTAAATGGGGTCACAAAGAGTCACAAACAACTGAAATGACTGAATAACAACAATCAAGTCCGTGGCAAGAAAGACCTGTCTGACCATGTCATCCCATCTCACCCCCAATCAATTCCAGTGGTTCCCTTTTGCCCTCAGTATCAAATATAAAATCCTTATTTGCCTTTTAAAGCCCTCCATAACCTGGCTAGCTTTACTGTCCTCCATACCTGGAATTCTCTCTTTCCTCATCTCTGCCTCGTAGCTTCCTTTAGATCTAAGCTAAATTCCCACCTTCTGCAACAAATTTTTCCTGCTCCCCATTAATAGTAATGCCTTCCCTTTGAGATTATCCCCAAATTACCTTGTCTGTATCCTGTTTGTACAGAGTTGTTGGCATGTTGTCTCCCCTATCAGACTATGAGCACCTTGAGAACAGGGACTGTCTTTTCCCTTTCTTTGTATCCCCAGCATTTAGCACAGTGCCTGGCATATAGTAGGTGTTTAATAAATGCTTATTAACTCACTGACAAATGTGGGGGAAAGGACAAGAAAGCACTCTATATATCTAGCAAATGGGATTTAAAGATGGAAAGCTTGCTCCAAAATAGTTTCACCTTAATGATCATAAGATGTGAAGCTGGAAATGACTTTGTAGAAACCATTCAATCCAACCTTCTTGCTTTATAGGAAACTGAGGCCCAAAGAGGGGAAGTGACCTGCCCAAGGTCAGGCAGGTACTATGATAAGCTGTAGAACCAGAATTCAAACTTAGGCTTTGATCATTCTAATATCTAACATTTATTTACAAATATTATCTCATTTTAGTCTCACAACAACCCTGAGAGGTAGGTGCTATTTTACAGATGAAGAGACTGAGGCAGACAGAAGTTAAGTGATTTGCCCAGGGTCACACAGGCAGTAAGTCTGAGATCAAATCTGAACTCAAGACTCCAGGCCTAACATTCTATTCACTGCACTGCCTTAGCTCCCAAGAACTTCAAACCCAGGACTTTCATCTCCAAATTCAGGACCCTTGCCATAAATATTGGGCTGGAGTTTACTGTTCTGAAGGAAATACTAAAAATAGTTTCTTACTAACTTTTCTCTTTCTGCATTCATCTGTTTTAAAAAAAAACACTAGCTCATTCTTATCTTTCTTAGAACTGAGAGTACAAGGGAAGGATTTTCCAGAATTTCTTCTCCAAAAATGAAACCGTGGAGAATTTCCTAAGTGACTCATTTTAAAGGAGGAGGGTTTCACCATCACATGTTGATTGTCTTGTAAGTAGGTCAGACCAGACATTGGATTTTTTTCCCCCTTTTCCTTAAGCTCAATTACATTAATTGTTGTTCTTACTGTTTTGAAAAACAAAATGTTAAGGGATATCAAAAGGCAGGTGGTTTTGGTGTTTGTAAAAATCTGGGCAGTGGTAAACCTTGAAAAACTCTTCCCCATGATGTTTTTATGCAAGTGCCCCCCCCAAAAGGGGGTGGAAAACTTATTATCTTTTCCCAAAAATTCATTCTTCTTCTGAAATTTTCTATTACTGTGGAAGACACCACTAACCAAGGGGTTTGAAACCTTAGCTACATCCTCAACTCCTCATTCTCACTTCATCCTTCTCCTACTTAGGTACCCTCCTCTCCACTCACACAACTGCTCCCCTAGTTCAGGCCCTAATCACCTTTTGCCTCAATTATTGAAATAGCCTCCTCATTCCTCCTCCTGATTCCAAGTATCTCTCCACTCTAAACAGCTGGCAAAAGGATTTGCCTACAGCATAACACCCCCCCCCCCAAAAAAAAATTCCAGGATCTCTCCATAGCCTCTATGATGAAATATGAACTCCTCCACTTCACATCCTTTTTCCTTCTTAACTTCCCATTTTTTTCTTTATTCCAGAGGGCAATTGGGGTTAAATGGTAAGTGTTATGTGTCTGAGGCTGGATTTGAACTCAGGTCCTCCTGAATCCAGGGCTGATGCTCTATTTACTGCACCACCTAGCCACCCCACTTCCCATTCTTCTTAAACATTACTCAGAGGTATCCAGGTGCCCCCTCTAACTTTAGAGAGAACTGATTTTTAAATTTTCAACGTAAGTAATTACACCTTGGAAATTAGCAAATGCTATAAATAAGGGTTTGACATTGTTTTGTTGCTTATCGGAACTTAAAGTGATGAAGAAAATGTTAATACAAATTAAACTTAAAAGTGTATTATAAGGGAGGCTAGGTGGCACAGTAAATAGAGCACCAGCCCTGGAGTCAGGAGGACCTGAGTTCAAATCCGGCCTCAGACACTTAACACAAACCATTAGACATGTGACCTTGGGCAAGTCACTTAACCCCAATTTCCCCTCCCCCTCCCCCAAAAGAGCAAAAATGTATTGTAGTTATATCTCCCCTCCCATCCACACCCCCATTCCTTACCACAGAGCTGATTGTTAAACATTTACCCCAATATACCCTTGAAGATAACTTAAACTTATTAAGTTTGTATAGCTTAAAATTGAATTAAGGCTTTAATATCCTGTGTATATTTATAACATGCACAAAATTAATACAAAGCTTCGGAGAGGGGGTCAGGGATCAAGAAAGGTTTCATGCATAAGATAGCTCTTGAGTCAAGTCTTTCAACATTCAATCAATAAAAACCACAGATTCCAAGAGACAGACATGAAGAGGGCACTTTTTCCAGGCATAGGGTATATAGCCAGTGCAAAGGTGTGAAGATGGAACATAGAATGCCATGTGTGATACAACGAATAGGCCACTATGGCTGGATTTCATTATTCAAAGAGGGATGTCAAGGCTATATTCTTCATTT
This sequence comes from Petaurus breviceps papuanus, assembly GCF_028583685.1. Lineage (NCBI taxonomy): Eukaryota > Metazoa > Chordata > Mammalia > Diprotodontia > Petauridae > Petaurus > Petaurus breviceps. The sequence goes on from NW_027187370.1 coordinate 2,717,399, forward strand.
GGGCTTTCACCCTGATTAGTGAGGCAAAACTCAGGATGAAGAGAATTGAAAGGATTTTATTATAAGTACATCAAGGTGGCAATTCGTTAACAGGCTGATCACTGAATATTGGCAAGGGCTACAAGGGACAGCTTTTATAGATAACTTAAAGATAATCCAGATAGGTCCAACTCAGCAAAAGAGGCTGGCCACTTGCATCTCAGTTCCTCCCCAAAGTAGCAAGAGTATAGACAGTTTGCAGGTCTGAGGCATATAACAAAGAGCAAGTAATACAAGAAAGTGCAGGTTTGGCTTCTCCTTTCCCATCAAAGCCTCCCTCAACACTGTTTGATAAGCAGGACTGGGAATAATGAGTGACTGAGGCAACATAACCTTCAACAAAAGCTTAAAATTGCATTGGTTTTGAAACACTGTATATTCATGATGTTGCCCCCATTAGAACATAAGCTCCTTAAGGGTACAGACTGGTTCATTCTCCTTTTTATATCCCCAGTGTTTAATACAGTTTTTGGCACATAGTACTTTATTATTATTATTATTATTATTATTAAAAGACCCATCCCTTGACTCACTTCTTAAGTAGGCCTAATCACTGAATGGGTTTTGCCTCAGTCAAACTGAGGCCTGTTAAAGACCTTAGCTTGAAAAGGCCAAGGTCCCCCATTGCATCTGGGACCATCTAAAGTTATCCTGGTCTCTATCTGGCCACTGGACCCAGATGGCTCTGGAGGAGAAAGTGAGGATGGTGACTTTGCACAGCCCTCCCTCACTATAATCCAATTCAATTGCAAGTCATGGCATCATCTTCCTTGATATCATGCTCCTCTTTGAGAATGAAGGACAAACCACAACAACTTACTATTGTTTGATATTCTTCCAAAGGCATGGAATGCAAAGAAAAAACCAAAGATTTAGTGCAAGTTTGCTGCATTCTGACAGGCTGCAGATATACTGGCTCCTTCCTCCCATGTGATAATGGAAAGTGACTTCAGTTATTCCATGCAAGCCTGACAAGGGACCACTAATCCTGACTCTCTATGGAATTATAAGATAACCCAGAGCCAGAGTCTCCAATCCTGCTTGAGGAAAAAGGTAGACGTACCCTCTAGCTCATACCCTAGTAGTGAACTCAAGAGTATTTTCCACTGACACAAGGACACCCTCCCACCCCCCAAAAAATATCTTCCCATCATTTAGCAAAAGAACATGAATTAACTCAACTCTCAACACCCAAATGGATGACTCAGGGGCTGCTAAATTGCAAGGAAAGAACACACAATGAAATGGAGACCAAGAGTCAGAGAATAGTTTTTTGAAAAGAAAGCCCTGAAGTCAGCTCTGATTGTTTTCTAAACCTGGATTCCTCAGTTTGATCATAACTCGACATTATTAAACAGGAAGGGAAAAGCTGACTAAAGAATATAACTAGTAACGTCACAATGTAACTAAGCAGTAAAAATGTCCAAGGAGTTTTTCCCTTTCCTTTATTTAGAAAGGCTATTTTAATCTTCTGCAAAACTGAAGGGTAAATCGCAAGGCCTTCTCTACAATATTTTTCTCCCAATTCTACCAAGTAGTATAAACTAAAGTATAACACCCTCTTTAATCTCTTTATCCAAGTAGTAGCTGCTACTTCTGTATTCTAGGGGACACTGTGTGTAAGTATATCCAAAATTAAAGCCCCCATTGGTGAACTTTTCCTTTATAGTCATCGGTTAAATACAATTAATTGAAAGCAACAACCTTTACTAAAATGACATAATAAAAGTAATAGCTACGGGGTGGCCCGGTTGGTGCAGTGAGTAAGAGTGCCAGGCTGGCATCGGGAGACCAGGGATCGGTTCTGGCCTCAGATACTTGGCACCCACACAAAATAACTGGCTGTGTAACCTTGAGCAAGTTACTTAAGCCCAACTGCTTTAAAAGAAAAAGTAATAGCTACAAAACCTTCCCCTTATGTATAACCTATATTAAATTGATTACCTCCTCAGTGAGGGTGGGTGTGGAAAGAAGAAGGGAAAGAATTTGTAACTCAAAGTTTTAAAAACAAATGATAAAAAGTGTCTTTATATGCAACTGGGAAATAAGATATATGGGCATTGGGGTATAGAAATCTATCTTGCCCTACAAGAAAATAAGGGGGAAGGGGCTAAAAGGGGGGGGTGATAGAAGGGAGGGCAGACTGGAGGAAGGGGTAATCAGAATGCACAACATCTTTGGGTGGGGAAGGGGAGAGATGGGGAGAAAATTTGGAACTCAAAATCTTATGGAAATGAATGTTGAAAACTAAAAATAAATTAATTAAATTTTTTAAAAAAAGAATAAAAGACAGTTTATCGGGGAGGGGGGGAACTTCCCCTTTTAAACCTGTAGCTTATTCTCCCATAAGTTCATAGTATTGGTGGGAAGACTGGTCACAAGCTTAGAGAACAGTAGTAGTAAAGAAAATATACACTGAAAACATATGACCAAGAAAAATCACACCTTTCATACTACAGGGTCCATGTCCTTTCCATCCTTGTAGAGTCCTCAATGTTGCTCAGTTTTCAACTGCCAGAGCTAGTTCTCCTTTGAACTCCCAATCTGCTCTTTTCTATGCTTCCAGGTTCATATTATTTGAATATCTCCTATGCGTGACTGTTTCTGTGTGTATGGGAAAGGTAAAAGTGTGGTTTCTCAGAGACTGTCTGCTAAAGTAAGTATGTCCTTAGGTCTTAGGCCTAAGTTTTCACTTTTTTTATTAGAAATTATGTGACTTTGAAACTTTAGAAATCTTTCTCTATAGTTGCTCTATTCTAGTCAGTCCTTCTCAACCAGCTTACCATGAAAGAGTTAAATTTCTATAGAACTACAAGAATTGCTAAACAAGACTGCTGATAAGGAGGAACAGGCAGTAACCTTGGGAAAGAAGCTCAGTCCCTGGTTCCCAGACAAAAACTCATAGATAATACTAAAAATAATGAAGAATGGAAGGAGCTGGCAGCAGCAGGTGGATTTGACCAATCAAGGGACAGACAGTAGCCTTGGGACCCTCAAGTCCAGAAAATATCAAGGGTAGACTGAAAGGAGGGGTCCAGTATTCTGAGGTTGTAATACACTGACATAATGGACCTAATGTATTATGTAACAAGATTAGAGCCTCATTAGTAATAATTATGCTAATATTCATAACCCTTGCTTATTTAACCCAGCTTTAGCTTATGTATGGCGGCCTCCTCTCTCTCGGTGCTGTCCCAGAGACTGGACCGCCCGCTTCTCGAGAGATTCTAATAAATCTTTCTACCTTCACTTTGAGAGGTCTCCGAGTAGTCAATTTGGGTTAGGGTCTCCGTATCCCACACGTGTATTCATGTATATCTGCAGAGTATGTATCTCTGTTCCTTGCTAGCTGCATTTCAACTGTGCCTTAATTTCTCTTGACTAATTCTTTAATTGACAGATCAAGTGTCTCACACCAGACAAGTAGATCTACTGCCAGAGGCCATGTCTAAGGAAAAGAAAAGATAGGAGAAAAAAAAATCCCTTCCCCTTTCCTACCCTCTGGCATAGGCCCAGGGACCTCCTCTACAATTATGTTCCTGACTAGAACTCACCAGAACTAAATCTAAAACTGATTATCATTTAAGGGTCCTCTGGGAGGTGTAGGCAATCTTTTCTTGGTCAATAGTGAGAGGGGAATATAATGAGAGGAGATAGGGAGAGACAGATTGGGGTAAACTATCTCATATAGAAGAGGTAAGGGGAAATGGTTACAAAGGAGGGGAAGAATAGGAAGTCAAAAGGGAATGGGTAAACCTTATTCTCATTGAATTTGGCTTAGGGAGGGAATGACATACACACTAAATACAGTATCTCACCCTACAGGAGAGTAGGGGAGAAGGGGATGAGAGGGGGGATGATGGAAGGGAGGGCAGGTTTGGGGGGAGGGAAACTGGAAGCACCCACTTTTGAAAAGGGACAGGATCAAATAGAATAGAACAAGTGGGAGGTGGGATAGGAGGGAGGGAAATACAGTCAGTCTTTTACAATTTATCTACTATAGAAATGTTTTGTATAGCTACACATGTACAACCTATATTGAATTGCTTATCTTCCCAGTAAGGGTGGGTGACAAGGGAGGAAGGGAATGAATCTGGAATTCAAAGGTTTAAAATCAAATGTTTAAAATATATATATATATATACATATACATATATATTATTATCAATATTATTTTACATGTAAATGGGAAATAAGATATACAGGCACTGGGGCACAGAGATCCACTGTACTCACTAGAAAGTTGGAGGGAGTATGGGAGAAGATATGGGAGAGAGCAGATTGGAGGAGGGGCTATCCAGTGGGATCGTTATTTTGGGGTGATAGGTAGGGGAAAAAAGGGAAGAAAATTTGTAACTCAAAATCTTGCAGAAATGAATGATGTAAACTAGAAGTTAATAAAGCATTTGATATTTAAAAAATGTATTAAGGCATGAGCAGAACCAGGAAAACACTTTATACAAGAAAAACAACATTACAAAGAAAAACAACCTGTAAAACTTATGAATTCTCATCAATGCAAAGAATTATCATGATTCCAGAAGACTGATAATGAAGTATATGCTAATCACTTCGTCACAGAGAGGTGATAGACACAAGACACAGACATGGCCACTCTGGATTTGTTTTGATTGACTATATGTATTTGTTTTATTATTATTTTTTAGAGCAATTGGGGTTAAGTAACTTGCTCAAGGTTATACGGCCAGTTATTTCTGGGTGTGGTGCTAAGAATCTGAGCCCAGATTTGATCCCAGGTCATCCTGACTCTGGGGCCGGTGCTCTTACTCACTGCGCCCTGCCCCCAGTGTGTGTATTTGTTTTAAAGCATTTTTCTTTTGTTCTTCTTTCTTAATCCCTTCCTCCTTCTTTCTTTCTTTCTTTTCCTTCCTTCCCTCCTTTCCTTTTTCTTTCTTCTTTCCTTCCTCCCTCTTTCTTCCTTTCTTCCTTCCTCTCTCAATTTTTTAAAATTCATTTTTCAAATGCTTTATTAACTTTTGATTTACATCATTCGTTTCCACCAGATTTTGAGTTACAAATTTTCTCCCCTTTTTTCCCCTACCCACCACCCCAAAACAGCAGTCCCACAGGATATCCCCTCCTCCAATCTGCTCTCTCCCATAACTTCTCCCATACCCCTTCGACTTTTCCAGTAGGGCATGGTGGATCTCTATGCCCCAGTGCCTGTTTATCTTATTTCCCAATTACATGTAAAATGGTATTAATAATAGTATATATTTGAATATTTGATTTTAAAACTTTGAATTCCATATTCATTCCCTTCCTCCCTTGTCACTGACCCTTACTGGAAAGATAAGCAGTTCAGTATAGGTTGTACATGTGTGACTAATGCAAAACAATAACATAGTAGATATATTGTAAAAGACTGACTATATTTCCCTCCCTCCTATCCCACCTCTCACTTGTTCTATTCTCTACTTTGATCCTGTCTCTTTTCAAAAGTGGGTGCTTCCAACTTCCCTCCCCCCCCCAGCCTGCCTTCCCTCTCATCCCCTTCACCCCTACTCTCCTGTAGAGTGAGATACCCTATTTAGTGTGTATTTCATTCCCTCCCCCAGCCAAATTTAATGGGAATAAGGTTGACCCATTCCTTTTTGCCTTCCTATTCTTCCCCTCCATTGTAACCATTTTCCCTTGCCTCTTTTATATAAGATAGTTTACCCCATTCTGTCTCTCCCCATCTCCTCTCATTATATTCCTCTCTCACCTCTTAATTTCACCTTTTAAGTATCATCCCTTTCCATTAAACTGGTCCTGTGCCCTCTATCTATGTATACCTATAAACATACATACACACATTCACATATGTATTCATATGCCCATATACCCTCATATATAGACATATGTATATTTCTATTCCCTTCAAATATTTTCATATTGAGAAAAGTTTCATCAGTTACAATTATTGTTTTTCCATGTAGGAATGTTAATAGTTCAACTTTGATAAGTTTCTTATGATTTCTTTTCCCTGTTTACCTTCTCATGCTTCTCTTGCTTCTTGTATCTGAATGTTAAATTTTCTATTCAACTCTGGTTTTTTCATCAAGAATGCTTGACAGTCCTCTATTCCACTGAATAACCATATTTTCCCCTGAAACATGATACTCAGTTTTGCTGGGTAGGTGATTCTTGGTTTTAATCCCAGCTCCTTCGATCCCTCAGTGTAGAAGCTGCCAGATCCTGGGTTATCCTGATTGTGTTTCTACAATATTCAAATTGTTTCTTCCTGGCTGCTTATAATATTCTCTCCTTAATCTAGCAATTCTAGAACCTGGCTATAATATTCCTAGGAGTTTTCTCTGGGGGATTTTTTTCAGGAGGTGATCAGTGGATTCTTTCAACCTCTATTTTGCCCTCTGGTTCTAAAACATCAGGGCAGTTTCCTTTGAGAGCTTCCTGGAGGATGATTTTTAGGTTCTTACTTTGATCATGGCTTTCAGGTAGTCCAATAATTTTTTAATTATCCCTCCTGGATCTATTTTCCAGGTCAGTGGTTTTTCCCATGAGATATTTCACATTGCCTTCTATTCTTTCATTTGTTTGGATCTGTTTAACAGCATCTTGATTTCTCATAAAGTCACTAGCTTCCATTTACTCCAGTCTAATTCTGAAGGAATGATTCTCTTCAGTGAGCTTTTGAGATTCTTTTTCCATCTGGCAAATTCAGCTTTTTAAGGCATTCTTCTCCTCATTGCCTTTTTGAGCCTCTTTTGCCATTTGAATTAGTCTATTTTTTAAGGTGTTATTTTCCTCAGTCAGGCTGTTGACTCTCATTTTGTAACTTTCTTGCATTGTTCTCATTTCTCTTCCCAATTTTTCCTCTACTTCTCTTATTTGCTTCTTAAGGTCCTCTATGGCCTCTAACCAGCTTGTATTTTTCTTGGAAGCTTTTGGTGCAGGAGTTCTGACTTCACTGTCTTCCTCCTGTTCCATGCTTTGATCCTTTTTGTCACCAAAATAGGAGTTTAATGTTGGAATCTTCTGTCTGCTTTGTTTCCTTTGCCTGGTCATGTCGCCCCTCAGTCGCTTGACCCCTGGGCTTTTTGCCACAGTAGGACTCTGCCACCAGACAGGGGAGCTTCATCCCAAAAGCTGGGGTTTTCTCAGCTGCCGGGGGTATTAGATGGGTGCCCTCTCTGAGGCCTCCGCATGCTCTGGCAAGCTGGACACATACCCCATAACCTCCACCCTAGACTGCAATCCAGATCTGAGTAGGTGAAAGCAAGAGTGATTACCCCTCAGACTGGTCGCTTGGTCCCCCTACACTCTGCAGGCCAGGAGCTGCAGCTACCACGTCGAGCTGGCTGTGGCTGGTGTCTCAGCGGCTCCTTGCCCTGGGGGTAAAACTCCCTCTTACTGGGTCCCAAAATCCAGACTGCACTAACCTCTGACTTTGTCCTTCGCATCTGTGTGTTGATAATTCTGGAAACAGCCACAGCTGCTTCTGATCTGGAGTCCCTCCGAGGGCAGCTGGTCAGGCCTGCCCTGGGGCTAAAGCCTCTGCATGGGGCTGGGCTGGGCTCGGCTCCCAGAATGCCTGCTGGCCGATTCCTGCCAGCCTGCCGGGCTCTCCTCAGCGGGAGGTTAGCTTCTCTATGTCATTTTGTGGGTTCTGCAGCTCCAAAGTTTGTTCAGAGTCCCCCTTTTCACATTGATTGGGGAAGGTGGAAGCCAGGGCCACTTGGAGGTCGTGCTTCTACTCTTGACTCCGCCCTCTCTCAATTTTTAATGGAGAAGCGACAGATGGAGGGGGCAGGGTTTAGAATCAATAATGATTCCAAAAAAAGAGAGGATTGTTAAACCATTTTTTGAAATGCACAGAGGAAAATAGAAGGAAGTTCAGAAAAAAGCACAGATAAGCAGTATAATCTTGAAAATAACATATAACTTATTACACACTTTAAAAAAATCAAATAGCATAAAACAGAAATTCATATTCAATCCTCTTTTTGTGTTCTGTTTTGTATAGAGAAATGCTCTTTTTTGGTACTTAAGTTTAGTTTGTTTTTTTTTTAATAAAATGCATTAAAGGCAATATGATTTAGTGGAAAGAGTGGATTCAGTTCTCTGGATTCAGAGAACCTGGGTTTGAATACCCCCTCTCCTACTTAATAGCTATGTGACAACTCACTTGCCTTCTCTGGGCTTTGGTTTATTATTTGTAAAAAGAGCTTGGTTGACCAGATAATGTCCAATTTCTTTTCAACTCTGAATCTTAGGATCCTCAGATATTGTAGCCAAATCTATGTTTGAAGTCGCCTCATGTAACGTCTGAGCACGTTTTAGAAGGGTCATAGATTTAGAGTTAGAAGGAACCTTTGAAGTAATCAACATTTATTTTCTCACTGCAGAATGAGATGAAATGACTCATGGAATGAGGGTTTGAACATCTGTCCTCTGATTCCTTATGCAGTGTGCTTTCCACTGGCCCACCTCTCAGTTTGTAACAGTGGTCTCCAAACTTTTGATTGTTCAACCCATCATAAAAAAAATTGAGGATGCAAATCAATATATATACATTTGCACATTGCATATTTACACATCTACTACTGTATCATTCATTACTCACATTATGCAGAACAAGATATTTTCAAAGGATGAACTAAATATGAAATAATATTTGATTCTTGAATCAATAGGGAACCACTGGAGCTTATCGAATAGAGGAGTGATATCATCACACCTGAACATTAGGAAAATCTCTTGGCAGCTATGTAAAAAGATAGATCAGTAAGTAGAGAGACTTGAGGCAGGAAGAACAATTAGGAAGCTTTTGTCCAGGTGAGAAGTGGTGAGGGCCTGCAGTGAGGTGGCAGCTGTGTGAGCAGAGAAGGGAAGGGATAGAAGAGATGCCAAGGCAGTAGAAATGACTGATTGGATATGTGGGATAAGGGAGCATGAGAAGGCAAAGATGAGCCAGAGATTGTGAGTGTGGGTGAATGGAAAGATGGTGACAGAAAGAAGGATTAGAACCATGAGAAGATCTGCATCTGTCCAGGCCTTTTCATCCTGTGTGACTCATTCTGTCTCACCCAAAATGAAAAGAAGGGAGGTCAGGCTTTTTCTTCATGTCACTTCCCTAGAAAACAGACCCCAAGTGATCTTGGGGTTAAGCAGTGGATATGTTGAGAAGGGCAGAATTTTCACAATGCATGGCTAATGTTGTGGACTTGGGGTAAAGGTTAGGTTATATAACTCCCCTGACAGTCAAAGACTGGCCCATAAGGGAAAACTTTTATAGCTTGCACAGTAGAAGGGAGGAAGCAGAGTTGGAGGAGGATCTAGAAATGTGGGCAGCTAGGTGATGCAGTGAATAGAGCACTGGGCCTGAAGTTAAGAAGACCTGAGTTCAAATCCAGCCTCAGAACACTATCTAGCTATGTGACCCTGGCCAAATCCCTAAACCCTATTTGTCTCAGTTTCCTAATCTGTAAAATAAGCTAGAGAAGGAAATGTCAAACCACTCTGGTATCTTTGCCAAGAAAAACCCCAAATGGAGGCACAAAGAGTAGGACATGACTGAACAACAACTGGAAAGTAAGGGTGCTTGTGGTTGTGTGGGAGACAAATCTCATGATTGGTTATTGAGGAGAAGGTTCAGTATGACTCATCTTCCAAACCTCTGACTAGTTGATCACATGTCCTTTGGCCTCACTTTGGAGACCATTGGTTTAGGGGGGTAGAGTCCATAAGTACTTGAGGAATCAGGGAAGTGAGAAGGCAGAGCTTGGGCTAGGCCTTGGAGAATGGGTGAGTTTTGGTAAGGGGGAGGGAGAAGAGCATTCCAGAGAAAGGAGACAGCATCAGTGTTTATGCCATTTTTCTGGGAGAAATAAAGACTTTGGTAAAGAGTTCATGTCTAATTTGAAAGACAGAATCACTGGCAATCCAAATACTAGCAAACACCAGCATCTTGTCTCCGAGTTGCTTAGGGCTGGATTGACTGTCTTTTGTCAATGCACTGAACCAGGTGAGTCCTCCATACCTAGTATGAGCTCACTAGATTACGAGGCTTTGCTGGTGCAGCTGCAGGAAAGTGCCTGAATTCCCATTCATCGAGCAGCCTCTCACTGTTTGAAAGGATAATTATCTCCATGCTGCTCTGACAGGTTCCCATCTGTTTAAGGTTGAACACTGTTTTTAAAAGGAGACTCACTAGTGATGCTTTGATGGGCTCACTCAGCCACAGAGGCAAGGGAGTGGAGATAAAAACCAGATAAAGAGATGGGGAGAGGGGAGGAGAGAGAGAGGGGTAGAGAGAGATGTGAGAGAGTGGGAGACAGAAGGAAGAGAGCAAGGTGGGGAGATAGTGAGTGAAGAGAAAAAGGGAAAGAAATAAAGGGAGGGGGAAAGATGTAGAGAGAGACAGAGAAAGAGAGAGAGGAGGGAAAGAAAGGGAAAGAGAAAAGAAGAAAAAAGAAGATAGAGGAGAGGGAAAGGGGGAAGGGGAGGAAAAAGAGGGAGAGGAATGGACAGAGAAAAGGATAGAGGAAGAGAGAGAAGGGGAAGGAAAAAGGGAGAGGAGGGAAGGGGGAATGGAAAGGGTAAGGGAAAAGGGAGGAGAAAGAGGAAGAAGAATTTGAGATGTTAATAAATTCCTTGTGATTTTTCTCCATCACAACACATACTTCTCTGTGAAGTTAGTGGGGGTTACTTGCCAACTGGAGACTGAAAATATTCCCAGGTATGATACCCATTGTTCTGGAACATACTATGAAATGCTATTTGTCTGTAAAAGCAGAGTTGGAATTACTGTAGGGAGGATGGTGAGAAAAGAGAATTAAGAAACACACACCTCCTTTATGTTTGCATCAGTTGCCTGTGTCTTTCCCTTTCTGTCAGAACCCACAATGCAATGACACCACAGCCTGGAACGCAGAAACTTTCCAATGACAGGGGTCAAAAAGTGGCTCTTTCTAATTCTCTGCTTCCATTCTTCTCTCTATGATCACCCATTTTGCTTTATTTTTTCAACCAAAGTGAAGCGTGCTGCAAAAATCCAGATAAGTGCTTATTGGAAGGAAGGAAGGAAGGAAGGAAGGAAGGAGGGAGGGAGGGAGGGAGGGAGGAAGGAAGGAAGGAAGGAAGGAAGGAAGGAAGGAGGGGAGGGAGGGAGGGAGGAAGGAAGGATGACATATTTGATAACTGTAGTTCAGACTCTAGTTCAGTTTCAGCTACTGATATGCTTGCTAAGACACTACTAATTATTAATTCTCATGCCAGTTGTCTAACATGGTGGTCCTTAGGATCTCTCCCAGCACTCTGAGCTCTCTTTTACATCTATTCTAATTTTTCATTACAGGATAGAGGATCACAGATAGATCTAAATCACAGATTTAAAGCTGCAAAGGAATTTAAAGACCAATATTTGTATCCTCTCCTGAGAGATTGTGAGCTCATCTAGCACATGACCCTTGTGAAAAGAACACTGGATTTGAAGTCAGAAGACCTGGATTCCTATGACATCTCTACTGTTTATTAGCTGTGTAACACTGGGCCAGTCATGGGGCTTGTCTCAGATATGGTTGCTGTTGTTCAGTTGTTTTCAGTGGTGTCTGACTCTTCCTGACCCCATTTGGGGTTTTCTTGGCAAAGACACTGGAGTGGTTTTCCATTTCCTTCTCCAGCTCATTTTACAGATGAGGAAACTGAGGTAAACAGGGTTAAATAACTTGCCCATGGTCATATAGTTATTATGTGACTGAGCCCCAGATTAGAACTCAGGAAGAGGAATTTTCCTGACTCCAGGCCTGGTGTTCTATACACTGTACCACCTAATTGCCCTAATATGACCATAATTGCCCTTATTCTCCAATACTCCCCCACTCCGACTCCTTTCTCCACCATGCAGGCTCCAAACCTCCCCCTTTCTGATCCAGGCCTTACCATGTCTAAGCAGTTATAACTTAATGGAGAGGGGGCACCGGCATCACGGTGAGTCAGACACAACTGAAAAATGACTGAAACAACAAAAGCATCTTGGAAGGCTTCATGGAGGAGGCTGGCCTAAATTCATGCTGGGTCTTGATGGAAAGGAAAACTTTTAACAAACAGAAGTAAGAGGAGATTTATTCCAATTATGGAGGACAATATGAGCCAGAGCAGAGAGGCAGAAGGCAGTAGTGCAAAATCAGAATACAAAGCTCAGTTTGGCTAGAAAATAGGACATGCAAAAGGACATAGAGACGACTGCTGTGGTGGAGAGTCCTAGACTTGGCATCAGAAAGACTTGGGTCCAAAGCCCAGCTCAGCTTAGAGGTGTGACCTATGGGTAAATCGCTTAATATCTCTGGGCCTCAGTTTCCTTATCTGTAAAATAAGGTAGTTGGATTGGATGACCTCAAAGGTCTTTTGTAACTCTTAGTCTCAGAGCCTAGGAGTAGAGTAAGGTAAGATGGGAGAGGCAAGTTGGAGCTGGGTTATGGAGGCTTTTGAATGGTCTAATTCAGGGGCTTGTACTCAGTCCAGTAGGCAATAAGGAGGCTAATTCCTGAGAATTAGATCAGCCTGCTTTGAGGAATAATCCACCCTTCTAGGCTACCCACGCTAAAAGCTACCAGCTCATGTGGGAAACCCAGGGAAAATGGCCTTGTGCTAACCATACGGATACTCCCATCAGAGCCAGAACACCACACCCTGTGTTTTCACTCGCTGCCATGGGAGCCTGCAGTTTAGTTTCTACAAGTCAGGTTTCTAATCTATTAAGGAGCCCATTCTGTACTAAGGGCATGAGGAGGAAGGACTATTTTCCAGGGTGTATCACTCATTAAAATTAATGTAAGTTCTGAAGGCTTTGCCCAACTGGAAAGACTTTAAATACTAGCTCAGTGTTTAAATCCTTGCTAATTTGGAAAGACCTATGACCAAACTGGCCACAGCAGGGTAAATTTTCAGCTGCAGCAATTCCCAACAAAAAAAAAAAGCTATTGGGGGTTGTGGTGTCAGTGGAAGAAATCTCTATACCAAATGAATCACAAAGCTTTGAAATATTAACCTTTGAGGGGTAGCTAGGTGGTGCAGAGGATAGAGCACCTGCCCTAGAATCAGGAAGACCTGAGTCCAAAATCTGACCTCAGACACTTATTAGCTGTGTGACCCTGGGCAAGTCACTTAACCCCAATTGCCAAGAAAGAACTCTCAACTACTTCTATTGTGGAATACTACCATAGTGGGGGCCCTTGTTTCTTCTCTCCTGGACTATTACAGTAGATTTCTGGTTGGTCTCTCTGCCTCAAATCTCTCCCCACTCCAATTCATCTCTCAGACAGCTAAAGTGATTTTCCTACACAAGAGATCTGACCATGTCACCTCTCTACTCAGTAAACTCCAACAGCTTCCTATTACCTCCAGGATCAGATATAAAATGCTTTGTTTGGCAGCTAAAATGTTTTACAGCTAGGTGCCTACCAATCTCTTTTCACTTTAGTCTTTTCTACATACTCTGTGATCCAGAGTCATTGGCCTTCTTGCTGTTCTTCAGACACCATTCTCTATCTCCTGTGTTTTCACTGACTGTCCTCCACACTTCTCTCCTCCTCATAGCTGGCTGCTGATTCCTTTGGCTTCCTTTAAGACCCAGCTCAAGTCCCACCTTCTGAAAGAAACCTTTCCTAGTCCTCTCCCCAGCCTTCACACACACACACACACACACACACACACACACACACACACACTCTGCTAATTCCTCCTCTCTGAAATTACCTTCCAATAACACTGCATCTATATTGTACGTATATAGTTATTTGCATATTGTTTTCCCATTTAACAACTTTTGGCAGAGGCTATATTTTTGCCTGTATTTGTCTCCCTAGTGCTTGCTACACATAAAAAAGTGAATAATAAATGCTTTGTTGATTGACTGACTGATACTTACTAAAGTGTACCATGGCCCAAAGCTTCTGGTTTAATCTTGTAAGTTCACCCCCTTATTCATATTTCTTTGCCTATACCCAGGGTTCCTCTGGGAACCTCAAAATATAAACCAGACCTCCTCAGACGTGGTTAAAAGGGTCCCTACTTTCTCTGCACACTTTCAAAATAACAGCAGATATCAGATACAGGCCAGCCTTTATTTTTTTTATATTTTTATATATATTATATATTTTTATATATTTGCAGAGATGCAAAGTAACATAAAGGAACCACAGTAACCCATAAACAATTGATATAACTCTCTTCCTCTTTAGGGCGAGTTTCATCTTTCACCCCAGGGACCTGAATAGGCCTCCAGCCTTATAACATTACTATAAAGCTTTGGCCTCCCTATTGAAGAAAGATGTGCTTGGAGTTGCTGGAGACAAGATACCTCTTACATCCGAGTGAGTCCCATCTCCATTCTAGGAACATCTACAGAAGAACCGAAGTATCAATCAAACCACTGAAATCCTACGCTGATGCCTCATAGTAGTGGGAAGGCAACCCTGGATTCTCTAAGACTATATTCATTGAACCACAAGCTCTGGGAGATCGTACCTAGTTGGAAAAGCTTTGAATACAGACTATGAGTCTCTGTTCTCCAAAGACCAGCCTGCCTAAGGCCAGTGACTCATATAGCCCATCTGCCAAGGATTGAAAAGTTAGTAATGTGGGTGAAGGGTAAACCAACTCTGCGGGAATCCTAGATCCTTGAAATATCACTCAATCCCAGAACATTTGCTGAAGGCTTGTGTTGTGCAAGGCACTATGGGAGATGCTTTTAGAAAAGACAAAGAAGTATATGACCTAGTATTTGAACTTAGGAGATTAGAGTCTGGGGAAATTTGACCTCTCCACATTAAAAAAAAAATACTCCAAGGCAGTCTATAACAAATGCCAACTGAGGGGTGCTGACAATACATGCTATTGTTCAGTGTAGGGAAAGATGGGCTCCAGCTGGAGTGATCAGGGGAACTTTTATAGAAGAGACAAATTTCAGCTGATTCTGGAAAGACAGTCAGAATTTTAATAGGCAAAGAGGAGAGAGGGCATTACAGGTCTGGGGAACAGCATATCTACTGTGTTTTTTGTTTCTTGGTGCTCCCTAACATCAGTTATTACATGCAAAGAAAATCATGGTGTTGAATGAAATTAAAGGTAGAGGGCCAGCTAGGTGGTGCAGTGAATAGAGCACCAGCCCTGGATTCAGGAGGATCTGAGTTCAAATCTGGCCTCAGACACAACACAAAAACTAGCCTTTGACCTTGGGCAAGTCACTTAACCCAATTGCCCTCCAAAATAAAAAAAGGCAAAAAAAAAAAAAAGAAATTAAAGGTAGAGAATAAGATTTTCTAAACATGTTTATTTTATTTCAAAAGCAGATTGCCAAACAATCATAACAGCTAGCTTTTACATAGTGCTTCAAGGTTTGCAATGTACTGTTATCTCATTTGATCTTCACAACTCTAGGAGGTAGATGCTGCTATTGTTCCCATTTTACAGATGAGGAAACTGAGGCAACCAGAGGAGAAATGTCACACAGTTATTAAGTACTGAAGGCTAGAGTATTCCTGACTCCAGTTTCAGCTCTCTATCCACTGTCACCTAGCTGGCCAAAAGAGCAGAACCAACTAAGAATCAGAATTGAGGGAATGTTCATTAATTGGGGAATGGCTAAACAAGCTGTGGTATATGATTGTGATGAAATATTATTGTGCTATAAGAAATGACAATCAGGATGACTTCAGAAAAACCTGGAAAGACTTACACGAACTGATGTAAAGTGAAGTGAGCAAAACCAGGAGAACATTGTACACAGTAACAGCACTACTGTACAATGAAGAATTGTGCATGACTTCACTCTTCTCAGTAATAAAATGACCAAAGACAATTCCAAAGCACTCATCATAAAACATACTATCCACCTCCAGAGAAAAAACTGATACTCTCTGAATACAGACCAAAGCATACTGTTTTCTCCTTTTCTTCCTTCCTTCCTTCCTTCCTTCCTTCTTTCCTTCCTTCATTCCTTCCTTCCTTCCTTCTTTCCTTCCTGCCTTCTTTTCTTTCTTCCTTCCTTTTTTCTTCCTTCCTTTCTTTCTATCCTTCCTTCTTTTTGTCTTCTACAAAATAATTAACATGAAAATGTTTTACATGATTGCACATTAATAAACTATATCAGATTGATTGCTGTCTCAGGCAGAGCGGAGGTTAGGGAGGGAGTGATAGAATTTGGAACTGAAAACTTTTTTTAAAGTTTAAAAATTGTTTTAACATGTAATTGGGGGAAAATAAAATGCAAAATGAAAGAAAAAAAGAGTAGAGTCAGTGGCTAATAGTCCAATATGATCAGAGTATTCTCAAATATATTCCATTGAGAACCATGAAACTGCTCTATTTACCAGAAATGCTAAGGATAAAAATAAGCAACAAGATTTTTAGAAGGATTTCAAAACTATATTGGAAAATATTGGAAAAGACAAGGCAAGGGAACACTCTCAAAAACCACATAGCCACTGGGAGACCTCAGATGTTTATAAAAGCTCTCTCTGAAGCTAACTTTATATAATCTGATATAGCAAATACTAGTGTCATATGTATACCACATGCTAAGATTCTGTTGTATACACACACCTGAGGTAAAGGTTGGCCTAATTTATAGAAAATACCCAGTCGTAGGAAAGGGGTAGGTATTTCCAAGCTATTTTAAAAATATTTCATTTATGCTTCCTTAAATTTTGCTATCACTTCCTAACCTCTAACCTCCCCACCTCACCCTCCACCACCATAGATTTCTCCCTCATAACAAAACACGGGTAAGTTAATAGGCCTACATATTGTCCATGTGTGACAAAGTATACCTATTGTCTGCCTCCTCTCTGTGGAGAGGCAAGTGGCTTGTTCTCTGGAGTCAAGACTGCTCATTGCATTGATCAGACCTTAAATACCTCCAAAGCCATTTCAGATTCCTGAAAATGGTTCCAGTTATAAAAGTTGTCTTTTCAGTACAGCTCAGAAGGCACATCCACTTAAACATAGGATTTTCTTGGTTTGTAAGAGACCTCTAGTGGTTTCTCCAGTTTTTGCTCTTTGCTTTTTGGGTTGGTTTGTTTTTTTTACTGTATAAGTTCCATTGTCCTTTGACAGGGGAATAAATTTAAATTCTGTGATCCCAAATGAAAACTTTAGCAAAAACTCCCCTAACCCTTTGTCACTTGCAAAATAAACATATCTCCAGTGGAAAGTTCCCTGTTTCATGCATGGGCCATTTGAGTGGTAATGCTACCTGTGTTCATTAATTAGTGCCAAAGGATACTCTATTTAGTCTTGTTCTTGAGTAACACCACTTGGTTGCACAACTTCCTCTGGCATTGAGTTCTCTTCCCTAGACTCGACAATTTGAGATTTGTTTCCCTGTACTATTTAACTTAATTTGTTCAGAATGTAGCTGAGACTGAATACTAGTCACATCCAAATTAGAAACCATTTATTTTACTCCAGATCATAATTAGCTATTCTGGTGTCTGAGACAAGCACTGAAAAATGTACCTTGGGAAGCAGCAAGCAAGGCACACTCAGATCAACTTTTAAAAATAAATTCAGAATGGAAATTCTGATTTTCACTGTTGCCTTCCCCAGTGCCTGTGCCCATGTCCTACTCCACATCTAGCCCTGCCTTCACATCACTCATGACTTCCACTAGCTGCTACTGTTATGGTTTGGCAGGTCAAAGAAATTAATGGAGCCTGGAGATGAGACTGAAAGTTCCAAATGGACCCTCCACCTGAAGACCCTGGTAAAGTCCCCTGAGGCCTGCCTTGAGCCCACTGCCTCTGAAGATAAGCTTCACCTTGACTACATGGGTAGCCTTGAAAATTGACAAGTCGTTGAAACCTCTCTGGATTATCAGACACTCCTTGGTTAGAAAGCATAGACAAAAGCAGGTCATCTCAGGCCTGGAGCAGAGACTGCTGAATATGTGTGGGGGAGAGAAGTAAAAACCAATCAATCTGCCTCACTTAGCCTAGGGAAAACATGGGTTCTCTCTCCCTCTACCCTCAGCCCACCCCTGCTATCCCAGGGGATGCAGTACTGCAGTTTGAGGTGAACTGATTGTGTTGATACAACTCAGCTACTGGCAAAAGCTGGTGAAAATCATCTGCTGGGTCTCCTTGGTTACTTATGGTGCAGCAAAGTCAGAACTCCTTCTTTCTAATAAGAAGCTCAGAGAAAAGAAGAAAAAGGAAAGAGAGAGAAAGAAAGAAAGAGAGAGAGAGAAAGAAAGAAAGAAAGAAAGAAAGAAAGAAAGAAAGAGAGAGAGAGAGAGAGAAAGAAAGAAAGAAAGAAAGAAAGAAAGAAAGAAAGAAAGAAAGAAAGAAAGAAAGAAAGAAAGAAAGAAAGAAAGAAAGAAAGAAAGAAAGAAAGAAAGAAAGAAAAGGAAGGGAGGGAGGGAGGGAGGGAAGAAGGAAGGAAGGAAGGAAGGAAGGAAGGAAGGAAGGAAGGAAGGAAAGAAGGAAGGAAGGAAGAAAGAGAGAGAGAAAGAAAGAAAGAAAAAGGAAGGAAGAAAGAAAGAAAGAAAGAAAGAAAGAAAGAAAGAAAGAAAGAAAGAAAGAAAGAAAGAAAGAAAGAAAGAAAGAAAGAAAGAAAGAAGGAAGGAAAGAAGGAAAGAAAGAAAGAAAGAGAGAAAGAAAGAAAGAAAAGGAAGGGAGGGAGAGAGGGAGGGAGGAAGGAAGGAAGGAAGGAAGGAAGGAAGGAAGGAAGGAAGGAAGGAAGGAAGGAAGGAAGAAAAAGGAAGGAAGGAAGAAAGAAAGGAAAGAGAGAAAGAAAGAAAGAAAGAAAGAAAGAAAGAAAGAAAGAAAGAAAGAAAGAAAAGGGAGGGAGGGAGGGAGGAAGGAAGGAAGGAAGGAAGGAAGGAAGGAAGGAAGGAAGGAAGGAAGGAAGGAAGGAAGGAAGGAAGGAAGGAAGGAAGGAAGGGAAGGAGGGAGGGAAGATAAAAACCTTTCCTTAAAAAAAAAAATCCAATTCAATTGAACAGAGAATTGGTGGAGAGAAGGGATTAGGGAGATCTCAGACTCTAGAATATAGGGTTCCATAGACAGAGACCTGGAACACCATGAAACCTTTGGTGGGATGGCCATTGCTGGATCTAAGCCAAAAAGTAATTCATCTGTGATGCTATCACCTAGGATGTGAGTGAGTGGGATTGGGAGGGTTAGGTTAGGTCAGAGAGTAGTTTATGTGGGATGCTGTCACAGAGGTTGCATATGTATGTAAGGAGAGGGAAACAAGGAGCGCCATCTAATACATCCTGTTTTAACTAATGGTCCTTCCTAGATGCTAAGATTAATTATTTCTACCTCTAAATTTCAGTGCATCTAGACTAAGAAGTAGGAAAAGTAAAGCATTAACTTTTTCATGACATATGAATAGCATGTTTGAGTGGGCCCATTCATTTAGCTGTATCTTTTGGAAACATTTGGCCCTAGTATTATTCAGTATTCAAAAATAGTTGCTTAATATCTTTTCTGTTTACCAAAATCCAATGTGTCAGCCAGGATCTGTCTAGCACTGGCCTGTGGGTAGCTATATATGTAATTTTTTGTTTGTTTTTAACATTTTGGCATGGGATCCATTCATTCAGGCCCAGCTGGTCACTGCTTTGCTTCTGTAGCTGCTAAAATATTCATACATCCCCAAAAATTTTTTTAAAAGAATTTGCCAAATTCTTACCCACCCACCAAAGCAAGGAAAGCTCATTTGCTAAAAAAAATTCTAGCCTGCAGCTCCCAGACTACTGAAAGGACTGAAGGACTCTATACCTTTTATCTTAGCATAATTAGCTAAATAAGAAAAGAATTCATCCTTGTGTTCCAGGAATGCAGATGAGTCCCTTTGGAAATCACAATTCCCAGGGCCTACTTAATAATAACAGTACCTAGGGGCGGCTAGTTGGCACAGTGAATAGAGCCCTGGCCCTGGAATCAGGAGGACCTAAATTCAAATACAGCTTCAGATACTTAACACTTACTAGCCCGGTGACCTTAGGCAAATCACTTAACCCCAATTGCCCTACCTTCCCCCTCCAAAAAGCAAACAATAAATAAATAAATAAATAAATAAATAAATAACGGTACCTACCTCACAACCCCAATTGTAAGACAGATAAATGAGCTAATGCATATACAAAGCATTTTGCAACCCTGAAGTGTTATATAAATGACAACTTATTATTGTTATTATTATATAAATGTTTTATATTATTATTACCACTGGTGTTATCAGACACATGGATTACTATTGCATATTAAGGTTATCCTTACTCTTCACTTGATTTTTTTAAACTACACTACTTACCCTCACTGTCAGGAAAACTGGTCTGCAACTAATTGATGTGAAGGAAACTAAATGACTTGCCTTAGCACGCACTAAGTTAGCATAGCTTTACTGAAGCACTTTGATTCTCTTTTTTAGTAATTCTGAAATGTTTTTCCCAGCATGAATTGAGCCAGAATAGCTCAGAAGAAACCCCTTTTAGAAACTAGGGGCAGCAAGATGGCACAGTGAATAGAACACCAACCTTGGAGTCAGGAGTACCTCAGTTCAAATCTGGCCTCAGACGCTTGACACTTACTAGCTGTGTGACCTTGGACAAGTTACTTAACTCCGATTCCCCTGCCTTTCTCCTGCTAAAGTAACTTTAAAAAAAAATAGAAACTCCCCATGCACATTTTTGGGGTTCCCCTTTGGTGAAGGAAGCTTGGTTTTGCTTTTCTTTGTCTTTTTTTGGAGAAGAGGATTGTTGTTAATTTTACTTCTTAAAAATTAATTATTTTTATAATTTTATAAATGACTTTCCAAATTTATTATAGTCTCCTTACTATTCAATTTATGGAAATATTCTTTTTTTTAATGCTTTATTAACTTCTGGTTTACATCATTCATTTCCTCCAGATTTTGTGTTACAAATTTTCTCCCCATTTTTCCCCTACCCACCACCCCAAAATAGCAGTCCCACAGGATATCCTCTCCTCCAATCTGCTCTCTCCCATATCTTCTCCCATACCCCTTCGACTTTTCCAGTAGGGCATGGTGGATCTCTATGCCCCAGTGCCTGTATATCTTATTTCCCAATTACATGTAAAATGGTATTAATAATAGTATATATTTGAATATTTGATTTTAAAACTTTGAATTCCATATTCATTCCCTTCCTCCCTTGTCACTGACCCTTACTGGGAAGATAAGCAGTTCAGTATAGGTTGTACATGTGTGACTAATGCAAAACAATAACATAGTAGATATATTGTAAAAGACTGACTATATTTCCCTCCCTCCTATCCCACCTCTCACTTGTTCTATTCTCTACTTTGATCCTGTCTCTTTTCAAAAGTGGGTGCTTCCAACTTCCCTCCCCCCCCAGCCTGCCTTCCCTCTCATCCCCTTCACCCCTACTCTCCTGTAGAGTGAGATACCCTATTTAGTGTGTATTTCATTCCCTCCCCCAGCCAAATTTAATGGGAATAAGGTTGACCCATTCCTTTTTGCCTTCCTATTCTTCCCCTCCATTGTAACCATTTTCCCTTGCCTCTTTTATATAAGATAGTTTACCCCATTCTGTCTCTCCCCATCTCCTCTCATTATATTCCTCTCTCACCTCTTAATTTCACCTTTTAAGTATCATCCCTTTCCATTAAACTGGTCCTGTGCCCTCTATCTATGTATACCTATAAACATACATACACACATTCACATATGTATTCATATGCCCATATACCCTCATATATAGACATATATATATTTCTATTCCCTTCAAATATTTTCATATTGAGAAAAGTTTCATCAGTTACAATTATTGTTTTTCCATGTAGGAATGTTAATAGTTCAACTTTGATAAGTTTCTTATGATTTCTTTTCCCTGTTTACCTTCTCATGCTTCTCTTGCTTCTTGTATCTGAATGTTAAATTTTCTATTCAACTCTGGTTTTTTCATCAAGAATGCTTGACAGTCCTCTATTCCACTGAATAACCATATTTTCCCCTGAAACATGATACTCAGTTTTGCTGGGTAGGTGATTCTTGGTTTTAATCCCAGCTCCCTCGATCCCTCAGTGTAGAAGCTGCCAGATCCTGGGTTATCCTGATTGTGTTTCTACAATATTCAAATTGTTTCTTCCTGGCTGCTTGTAATATTCTCTCCTTAATCTAGCAATTCTGGAACCTGGCTAAAATATTCCTGGGAGTTTTCTTTGGGGGATTTTTTTCAGGAGGTGATCAGTGGATTCTTTCAACCTCTATTTTGCCCTCTGGTTCTAAAACATCAGGGCAGTTTCCTTTGAGAGCTTCCTGGAGGATGATTTTTAGGTTCTTACTTTGATCATGGCTTTCAGATAGTCCAATAATTTTTAAATTATCTCTCCTGGATCTATTTTCCAGGTCAGTGGTTTTTCCAATGAGATATTTCACATTGCCTTCTATTCTTTCATTTGTTTGGATCTGTTTAACAGCATCTTGATTTCTCATAAAGTCACTAGCTTCCATTTACTCCAATCTATTTCTGAAGAAATGATTTTCTTGAGTAAGCTTTTGAGATTCTTTTTCCATCTGGCAAATTCAGCTTTTTAAGGCATTCTTCTCCTCATTGCCTATTTGAGCCTCTTTTGCCATTTGAATTAGTCTATTTTTTAAGGTGTTATTTTCCTCAGTCAGGCTGTTGACTCTCATTTCATAATTTTCTTGCATTGCTCTCATTTCTCTTCCCAATTTTTCCTCCACTTCTCTTATTTGCTTCTTAAGGTCCTCTATGGCTTCTAACCAGCTTGTATTTTTCTTAGAAGGTTTTGGTGCAGGAGTTCTGACTTCACTGTCTTCCTCCTGTTCCATGCTTTGATCCTTTTTGTCACCAAAATAGGAGTTTAATGTTGGAATCTCCTGTCTGCTTTATTTCCTTTGCCTGGTCATGTCGCCCCTCAGTCACTTGACCCCTGGGCTTTTTGCCACAGTAGGACTCTGCCACCAGACAGGGGAGCTTTGTCCCAAATGCTGGGGTTTTCTCAGCTGCTGAAGGTATGAGTTGGGTGCCTTCTCTGAAGCCTCCACATGCTCTGGCAAGCTGGTCACACACCCCAGGACTTCTACCCTAGACCGCAATCCAGATCCAAGCAGGTGAAAGCAAGAGCAATTACCCCTCAGACTGGTTGCTTGGTTCCCCTATGCTTTGCAGGCCAGGAGCTGAAGCTGCCACATGGCAGGGCACTCAGCTGCTTCTCGCCACGGGGACAAAAGGCGATGCACTCCCAGCTACTGGATCCCAAAGTCCACACTGCACTGACCTCTCACTTTGTCCTTAGCATCTATGTGTTGATAATTCTGCAAACCGCCATAGCTGCTGGTGATCTGAAGTCCCTCCAGCCAGTGGTTGGTCAGGGCTCCCTGGGGCTAAAACCTCTGGCTTGAGCAGGGCTGGGGTCCCAGAGCGGCTGCTGGCCACTTGCTGCCAGCCTGCCAGGCTGTCCTCAGCAGGAGGTTAGCTTCTCTGTGTCATTTTGTGGGTTCTGTAGCTCCAAAGTTTGTTCAGAGCCCCCTTTTTACACGAATTGGGGAAGGTGGAAGCCAGAGCCCCATGGAAGTCCTGTTTCTACTCCACCATCTTGACTCTGCCCCCACATGGAAATATTCTTTTTGAAAAATTTATTTACTTTTAGTTTACAACATTCAGTTCCACAGTCCCTCAAGTTCCAAATTTTCTCCCCATTCCTCTCCTCCCCCCTCCTCTCATGGCTGCATGAAATTTTATATAAGTTCTACAAATACCTTCACATTAAACATTTGTCAAGTTGTAAAGAAGAGTTATAACCAAAGGAAGGAACAATGAGAAAGAAGGAACAAAACAAAGCAAAACAAAAAAGAGAAAAAGCAAGTAGTTTGCTTCAATCTTCATTCAGACTCTGTAGTTCATTCTCTGCATGTGGATAGCCCTTTCCATCATGAGTCCTTTGGAGTTGTCTTATAACCTTGCATTGCTGAGAGGAGCCCAGTCTATCAAAGTAAGTCATCACAGATATGATGTGTTTGTAATTGTGTACAAAGTTCTCCTTGTACTGCTCTCCTCACTCAGCATCAGTTTATACGCCTCTCCAGTTTATATGCCTCTCTTATTATGAAGTCTGTGTGCTCCTCATTTCTTGTAGTACAATAGTATTCCATTACAATCACATACCACAACTTGTTTAGCCATTCCCCAATTGATGGGCATCCCTTTGATTTCCAATTCTTTGCCACCACAAAAAGAGCTGCTATAAATATTTTTGTATGTACAGCTGCTTTTCCCACTTGTATGACCTTTTTGGGAAACAGCCCTGGAAGTGGTATTGCTGGATCAAAGGGTATGCACATTTTTATAGCCCTCTGGACAAAACTGAAAATATTCTTTACAGATCATCTCATACTCCATTTTAGAAACTTTCTTTATCCATGTCAAGTTTCAACATTTATTGTTGAACAATATACTGTTCAAGGTATTGTATGGGGTGGTAGAAAGAGGGCAGAGATGGGAGTCAGGAAGCTGATCTCAGACAAAAACCCTAATTTCTCTGTACCTAGATTTTCTCATCTATAATATGGAGATAATAAGTTGCACATATTTATAAGTGAAAAGGAACTCAAAGCTCAAAAAATCCACCATTTTACAGATGAAGCAATTGAAGCCTAGAGAGATTAAATGACCCGTCTAAGGTCTTTGCCCTACCTAACTCACAGGATTATTGTGAGGGTAAAAATGACATAATCTATATAAAGCATTACTTTATAAACAGAAAAATATATTATTTGTGAACTGTAATGAACTATATATAAGATGTATATTTGTATTACTATTATCACTATTAGATACATAAGTTCCTGACCTCAGAGAGCTTACAAAATAGTAAATTATGATACTTAAAAAGGTTCAAGAGATATAATTTCTGGGTAATTTAATCATTTTATTAATAATATCAGCACTTTAATAAAAGGATAGTTGTTTGGTTATTTCTCTCTTAGACTAAAGACAATCCATGACTTCAGCTCACAGTTTTCCAGGGTGGCAATTAACTCTAATTAGTTAACAATTAATAAGAGAATGAATGTTACAATGAGGGGATGGAACTGAACTTTGATTATGTCATCTACTTCTAAGTTAGCCCCAGCCTTGGGCAATCTATTCAAAGAATTTATCCCCACCCAAACCAGAGTAGAACAGAAGGTTTGTACCATCTAGGTGGGGTCTACATTGCCTTTTATTTTTTCATTTGTTTGGATCTGTTTAAATGTATCTTGAATTTCTCATGAAGTCATTAGCCTCTATTTGGTCCAATCTAATTCTGAAGGAATTATTCTCTTCAGTGAGCTTTTGAAATGGCTTTTTAAAGCATTGTTCTCCTCATTGGCTTTTTGCGCCTCCTTTGCCATTTGAGTTAGTCTACTTTTTTAGGTGTTATTTTCTTCAGTCAGGTTGTTGACTTTCTTTTCATGATTTTCTTGCATCATTCTCATTTCTCTTCCCAAGTTTTCCTCCACTTCTCTTATTTGCTTTTCAAAATCCTTCTTGAGCCTCTCCATGGCCTGTAACCAGTTAATATTTTTTCTTGGAAGCTTCTGATGCAGGAGTTCTGACTTCATTGTCTTTCTCCTGTTCCATGCTTTGATCCTTTTTGTCACCAAAAACGAAACCTAAGCTTTGGTTGCTGTGCTTGCTTTCCTTCCTTTGCTTGCTCATGTTACCCCTCAATTTCTTGACTTTTGAGCACTTTGCCACAGTAGAACTCTGCTTCCAGAGAGGAGAGTTTTGTCCCAAATCACTGGGGTTTTTGCAGCTGCCAGAACTATTAGTTGGCCGCCCTCTCTGCAGTCCCCACAAGTTCTGGCCCACTAGCCACACACCCCAGGACCTCCACCCAAGATAGCAATCCAGATCCAAGCAGGTTAAAGCAAGGGCGATTACCCTCTGAATGGTCACTTGGTCTCCCTGTGATCTGCAGGCCAGAAGCTCTGAAGCAGTCATGTGACTGTACAGCTTCTTGCCCCTAGGGGCAAGGGCCAGACTGTGCTCCTCTGTCCTCTCCAGTTCCAACAGAGTTCCACACTGACCTTTTACTTTATCTTTGGCATATATGGGTTGATAAGTCTGGAAACTGCCACAGATGCTGGTGATTCATTCTCCTGAAGTCTGCTTCTGCCGCAGCTGGTTGGGGCTGCCCTGGGGCTAAAACCTCGGGCTCACACGAGACTAGGCATGGCTCCCTTTCCTGTAGGCTTGCAAGATATTTGTTTCTTTCTGTCACTTTGTGGGTTCTGTAGCTCCAAAATTTGTTTAGAGTCATATTTTATAGGTATTTGAGGTGGTTATGGGGGGAGCTCACGGAGTTTTCCTGCTTCTATACTGCCATCTTGGCTCCGCCCCCTGGGTGGGGTCTAGATAGAGGAGAAGATTAGCTCAAATTTTTAGAAACAGAGGTCTTGAAATGATACAAGAAAAAGAGGGAAATCTGAATCTCCCCAAATTATTGGTTATTAATAATCATTTCTCTCATAAGTAAGACTATACACATATCTTAAAATACAAATTAGAAGATGGGAAGTTCTTAGGTTACAAACAAAACCCTAGGACTGTCTTCAAGGGTGTTTGCTGCACAACACATTGGTCTATCTTGGAAATGTCCTAGGAATCCAAGTAGCCAGAAAATAGTGATTCCTTCATACCCTGCTTTTGTGGAGCCTGGGGAACCATAGGAAATAAGGCAAATAGGAGCATTTTTCCCCCTCTGGCAATTCAAATTTTAGTAGGGTTTTTTTTTTTTGTCCTAACCTACAATTTCTTTGGTAAAGGGAATTCCCTTCACAAATGCAAATCATCAATTCATCTGTAACTTTTAGTCATAAAGAAGCTGCCTGAAGTACTTGGAGGTTTAGTGACTTGCCTAGGGTTACCTAGTCAGTATAAATCAGAAGTACAACTAGATGTCAGGTCTTCACTCTCAAGTCAGCCTTCTTTCTACAACACAAGACTGGCTTTAAAAAAAATTGTTCAGTCAAATTTTGTTAATATTTTATGTGAAATCTTATTACTATATATCTGATCAAGCTAGATTGTAATCAGAGTAACAATTCAATT
The DNA here is from genome assembly GCF_028583685.1 of Petaurus breviceps papuanus. Taxonomy (NCBI): domain Eukaryota; kingdom Metazoa; phylum Chordata; class Mammalia; order Diprotodontia; family Petauridae; genus Petaurus; species Petaurus breviceps. The sequence goes on from NW_027187370.1 coordinate 2,744,520, forward strand.
CAATAAGAATTGATTAAATTCTTATTATGTGCAGAGCATCATGCCAGGCACTAGGGGAGAGTTGGGTGTTCCTGACTCCAACTCCAACACTATTATGTCATACTACTTTTCTAAAAAAAAAAAGTACTAAGTGAGCTTTATCATATTACTCTTCTGCACAAGATTCTCCATTGCCTACATTTTGTCAGACAAATAATGATCAAATAGACATGAGGATCATTATCTCTTGAAGGAAGTAGCATTCATCAGGAAGAGGAAATAGAAATGGAATTTGAGATAAAAAGAGCAACACGAATAAAGGAAGGGAAGAGGGAAAAAATATTATTATTATCAATCTAGGTCAACTAGAATGTACAGTATGTGGGGGGGGGAGTAATATTTGATATAAAGATTTAATTAGAAAGGACCCATACTACAGAGATGCTTGATTTCCAAGCTAGGGAACTTGAATTTTATTCTTATAGGCTAATTGTCTCCAAAGTGGGAGCTTTGGCTTGATTCCCAAGGTGTGATCAACCACTTCTCAATTCAAGAAGGAAAGCTAAAAATATGAATGAACAAAAGACATCAAAGAAAAATTAATCTTGTACATCCACAGATATCCAAGAAACAAGCATAAAGAAAGAAAATAACTCCATAGCCACTATGGGCAGAGTCTCAGGACTCCTAGAAGAGATGAAACAAAAGAGGGAAAAGAATATTATATGATGAAGGGGATGGCTTCAGAGAAACTGGGAAGACTTCTATGATCTGATGAAAAATGAAGTGAGCGGAATCTGGAAAACAATCTATACAACAATAATAATATTGTAAAGACAAACAACTTTGAACCACTCATGATGCGACATGCAGATAGAGAGCTGATGTAATTGGAGTACAGAATGAGGCTTTTTCCCTCCTACACAGTGTCAATGAGAGAATTTATTTTGCTTGGCTATACATGTTTGTAACAGGTTTTGTTTTTCTTGCTTTCTGGGGATAAGAGAAGTGGAAGGGAGAAAATGTAGACATGTACACAAAAAAAACCACATACCAAAATTTGGTTTTAAAAAAAAAGATGTTATTAATGAAACAAATTATAAAGGAAAGAACCTAAAGACAAATAAATAGCTTAGTACAAGAGATGTAAAACTTTATCCAAGTAATGGTTCATCAGTCAGTAAACATGTACAAAGAACCTACTATGTGCCAGGCTCTGTGATAAGTGCTGGGAATAAAAAGAAAATAAAAAAACCTGATCCTCCCAGAGCCTTCATAAATGTCCACAGTTAATGTGCATGACCTTAATGAAGATTCAGCAAAGGATACTGAGAAGGGCTGGTTAGACAGAGGAAGAATCAGGATGAAAACGTAGAGAGGAGAAAGTTTCCAGGAAAAGAAAGTGATCTTCTATGTCAAAAACTTCAGAGATGTCAAAATGGATGAGATCTGAGAAAAAACCATTAGAGTTGGCAATTAAGAAACAATTTTTGACTTTGGAGAGGGTAGAATGAAGAGGTCAAAAGTTAGATTGCAAAGGTTTTGGAAGTCAGTGAAAGGAGAGAGAGTGGAGTGACTTGGTATAGACAGCTTTTCTCAAGGAGTTTAGCTGGGAAGAAAAAAATTTCATATAGTCACAGAATGTAGTAACACATAAAGAGGTTTTAATGTATAAGCAAGATGAGTCTACTCCCAGCCATCCTTTATCCTTTGATTGGGTCAAGAAGACAACAATTAAGTTAGTTGAAAAATTAAGCCAACTATGCCTTTGGGGACTGTAAATAGCTGAATGAATTTCAACAGTTATACTTTGAATTGGATTCAGTTATGGAAAGGGACCCATGTACCTATACCAGATGGTAGTGAACTGGGGAGAGAGGATTTTCTCTCCTCCTTCCTCTCCCTCCCCCAACATTGATCATATCATTACAGCTACTGGACCAGTAGAAGATTTTACATCCAGTAGGGTGTAGAAACACACACTCCATACAGACATGGATAGAGTGAACCATCACCCAAGTGAGAAAGCAGCTCCCAAGAATTGACCTTAGAAATCAAAAATCAATTATGGGGAAGACCAGATCCTAGGACCCCAGCTGGACAGTAAACCCAATAGAGATGTTGTACACAAGGGGAGTTGTAGGAGGAATCTTCAAGGAGAAAAGGGACTTCAAGGCCCTGAAGGTTCATCCTTGTAAGCTTATTTTGCCATACTTGAATCCTATATATGGAACTCACTACCATTCTACTCTAACTTTGAGCCACTATTTTCATGGACACTGTGTATGTTTGTCAGAAAATGTGGTCCAGATTTATGTAGAGTGATTTTGTACCCAATGTTATTATTATAATGCCATCTTCAAAAAAAAAAGTTATGAGACAGCTAGTTGGTATAGTGGATAGAGCACTGGCCCTAGAGTCAGAAGAACTTAAGTTTCAAATCCAGCCTCAGTCACTTGACACTTACTAGCTGTGTGACCCTAGGCAAATCACTTAACTCAATTGCCTCCCCACAAAAACAAAAGTAAAGTCATTATTATGATATTGTCTTAGTAAATACCTTTGCCGAGTTACTGTCTCTACTAGCCAGGAAGCACACTTGGTAGGGTCTTATGATCTATACTGTTATAATAGAATTACCACTAAAATCCAAAAGTAATCACCTCCTGGAGATCCAACCTGAAAATGTGAGTGCAAATTGGGGGGAAGAGCTCAGAAAAAGTGCTATACATTTTTATTTCATCTTTTCCTTAATTTCTTTTTTTTCAGTTTTATAATCTACATAAAACATTGTTATAGAATACTGCATGTACATAATTCATAAATAAATATACATAGAGTAGGGCATTTGCTTAAACATTTTTATTGAAGGAGGTTTGTGACCAAAAAAGTTTGTAGATCTTTGTTATAGGCACTGGGGAACCATTGAAGGGTTTTGAGTAGAGGAGTGACATGATAATGAAAAATGATAGCTTACATTTATGTAGCATTTCACTGTTTACAAAGCATTTTCCAAAGACTGTGAGACTATTAGTGAAAATATGCAAGTGTTATAATCCCTGCTTTTAAGTATGAGGACAAGAAGGAACAGAGAGCTAAGTGACTTGTACCAAGTCACAAGGCTAATTAGTGGCATAGTTAGGTTTTGAAGCCAGGTCAGCGGGTTCAAAACTAGCTGTTCATTCCTCTATACAGAACATATGAAATCTGTAGATTTTCAATACACATTACCATCTGATTTGCCACTGTACCCTAAGGACCATGGGCTTCTATCTAGCTTACATCTGAAACCTCCTTATCTCCCTAAATTTATTCATATATTTTATCTCCCCCATTAGAATGTGAGTGCCTGAGAGTAGGTACCGTCTTCACTTTTCTGCTTGTATACTCAGGGCTCTGCACACAATAAGCACTTAGTAAATGTTTGTACATTCATTTGTTTTTCTGGAAAAAAGAATTACTTATTCTACATAGCTACAGAAGAAAGAACTGGGTCCAATAGGTAGAAGGCACAGGAAGGCAAATTTTAGCTCAAAATAAGGAAAAGCTTATTGTTTAACAATTAAAGCTACCACAGCATGAAATGAACTGCCTTATAAGGTACCTTCCCACCACTGAAAAGGTTTAAGTAGAGGTTCGGAGAATCTCACAGGAAAATCATATAGAGGAGATTCCTAAATGGAGGAGGCTGATGGATCAGATGACCTCCTAAGTCCCTTCCTATGTTAAGATCCTAAAATTATGTATTACAATGTTTTACACAATTTAAGGTTACAAAGTTGCTCATTCATCATACCATGAATGTTCTTTTATATGCCTACACTCATTATAATGCAACCAACAGAAATTAGAGAAAATTCAGATAAATAAGAAAATATTAGTTATAGAACATACTCAAAATATCTGAGCCCATGCTCAAGACAAGATTCACTAATTTTTTTCAGATAAATTATTACTGTTTCCTTTGAAAATTCTGTCACATCATGATTTTCTATGTGTTCTCAAATCTTTTAATATGAGAATGTTTTGGATATTCAATTCTTATTTTGTCAGAGTTGTGGAAAATCTCAATAATTATTTAATCGAAGTATTTGTACTCAGTAGTAAATTGCATGTATTACATACATGATTGAGCTAGCTTACAGGCTATGCAGATTAATTTTGTAATACATTTACATATTCTCAAGAATTCATAATAATAACATAGCACTGAAATTTGAGAAAACCTCTGCTGCCCTCTGCTGCCACCTGTTGGACAATGTCCAAAGTGAACAAAATCAAATGGCCTCTTACAGTAACTGTAAAGAGGAAATTGCTTAGCAATGTGACATAGTTATTTAACTAGAATTTTCAATCAACAAATGGGAATTACTGAGTAGTGTTGGGGTTTTCCTAAATATATAAGATATATGGAACTGACACAAACCTACCAAGTTAGAAGTCATAGCAACTCTTAAGCAAGGAAAGTTTAGCATAGTTCCTGGGACATAGTAAGCACTTAATGCTTCTTGATTTGTTGGCTAAGAACCAGTCCCCACTACATAAAAAGACCTTTAGTTATGGAACATACTCAAAATATCTGAGGCCATGAATGAGACTAGTTACTAATTTTTTCAAGTGAATTCTTAATGTTTCCTTTGAAAGCACATGAATGATTTACAAAAGAAGAAATATAAGTCATCAAGGATTGCGTGAAAAGCTGCTCCAAATCATTAAAAATAAGGGAATTGTAAGTTAAAACAACTCTGAGGTTTTACTTTACATCCTATAAATTGGCAAAAGTAGGCAAAAAAAGGGCAGAAGTAGTCTGGAAAGACTTTGGGAAGATAAGTATGCTTACATATAAGACCTTTGCTGACAGAGCTGAGAAATGGCTTAACCATTCAGGAAAACAATCTGAAATTATGTGAAATTCGTCTTACTTGACCCAGTGATCCCACTACTAGACAAATTACTCCGAGGAAGTAAGAGGCAGAAAGATCCCATAGATAGCAAAATATTTGTAGTAGCACTTTTCATAGTAGCAAAAAACCAGAAACAAAATGGTTGCCAATTATTTGGGATAACTAAAGAAGCTGTGGTATATAAATATAATTTATGTAGCACTATAGGTAACAATGAATTTGAGTAATTCAGAGAAATACAGGAAGATTTAGATGAACTGATGCAAAATCTCTCCATGGGTCCCTGAAACATACAGGAAACCCCATTTTTATCCAATGGATCACTATAAGGGCAATCCAAAGGGAGGTCTGGAATCAGTTAATAGAATAAGCAGGTTTAGCTAAAAAAGAAAGCTGACAAACTTGGATGAGCCCTAAACAGTCTTTTTGAGGCTCCCAAAAAGGGATTAACTCCTTTAGGGATAAATCCCTCATAAATCCCTAGAAAAGGTCCACAAATATAACACAGAACCATTGTTGAACCCTGGGTGGCTGGAGCACTCATTTACCTTCTAATCATAAGTGACCCTTAGGTTCTTCTATCCTGGGTCCTTTTCTCTTTTCCCTCTAGACTACTCCACTTGGTGATCCCATCAGCTCCCATGTATTTAATTACCATTTCCTGGTGCTGATGATTCTTAGATCTACTTATCCTGCCCTAACCTCTCTGATGACCTCCAGTCTCACGTTTTCTACTGCCTTTCAAGACATTTTGAATTGAATGGCCAGTAGAAACCTTAAATTCAACATGACCAAAACAGAACTCATCATCTTTCCCCCCTTCTCCTCTCCTCTTCCTCCTCCTTTCCCTATTATTTTAAAGGGCAACACTATCCTCTCTGTCCCTCAGATTCGCAACCTAGGAATTATACTTTACTGCTAACTATCTCTTACTTCCATATCCAGAAGATGCATCAAATTGCAAGCAAAAAATATTTTCCTAGACACTATTTGTTATTTGCTATTATTAATACTTTGTTAATAATTATTGTTATTATTTGTTGTTCAGTTGTGTCTGACTCTTCATGACCTCATTTGGGGTTTCCTTGGCAGAGATACTGGAGTTGTTTACCATTTCAATAGTCAATTCTCTTTGATGCAGTCCCTTCTTACAGTTGCTGTCATAGGAACCAAAGGATGCCCCATCATCCCAAAGCCCCAGGTCTTTCAGTACCTGTAAATGTATCTCCATAAGGAGCCCAGCTTCAAGGTAGCACATGTGGCAGGTTACCTTAAGGGTAACACCGTAGGCACGGTCCATGGGTGAACTTTAGCCAGAGCCAAAGGTGATAGGGAGAAGGGAATTAGACATTCCCCTGATTACCAATTATATCCATTACATGAAGAAAATAGAGCCAGGAGAATAGCATATTCAATAAGTACCAAAAATGTAAATAAAACCATAAAAGGCAACTGAATAATTTATATGCAATGACCAATCATTATTTCACAAGCCAGATGATGAAATATATAGATAAAAATATAGAGAGGAACCCAAGAGTAGAATGTTCTACTTACTATATACCGTGTATATACTGTCCAATAATGTTAGTCTTGCTTAACTGTATTTCTTTGTTAGGGCTCTATGGAGGAAAGAGGTGGTCATTAATATATGTTTTTTAAGTTTCAAGGTAGTTACTTCACATTCTAACAGGCTAAAGTTCAAACCACTACATCTTTGACCATCTGGACTTAAAAAAAAAAGTCTTTTCCACCGGGGAATACTTTTTTGTTTGCTCTTTCTTGTTTAGACTTTCGTAATGAGTCTACTGCCAGGTCTATTGGGACATTTTTTGTTTTAGTTACAATCTGAATGTTAGGCCTGTAGTTATGATGTCTGAGGAAAGGTATTTTATAGGACAATGGAACAATTGAATTATTATTGCTATAAATCATCACCGAAAAGACTTATTAATTTCAGAAAATTTGTTATATAACATTACAAATAAAATACTCCTCTTGCTGCTTCCTCCCCTGAAAAAAAAATGATGGATACATTTTTAATGGGCATTTTATCATTGCTGATCCATCTCTGTCAAAACTAACTAACTCCAGTATCTCTGCCAAGGAAAATCCAAATGAGGTCATGAAGAGTCAGACACAACTGAACAACAAATAATAATAATTATTAACATTATTAATAAAAGCAAATAACAAATAGTGTCTAGGAATATATTTCTTATTTGCAATTTGATGCATCTTCTGGATTTCAAATTTCAGCAAAAAGAGTTCAAGGGAATTTGGACAAAGCTGACCCTTTTTTTTGTTGATGAAAGCTAAGAAAAATAGTTGGGAGGTGGGTCCATAAGTGAGTTGGGTCAGCAACATCTTTTATTTGGGATATATCATGGTTTACAAGACAAATGTTTATTAGACAACTTTGTTAAATTTAGTTGCACTTTACTGTTTTGTAGTAGTACTCATAGGATCATAGATTTCAAGATGGAAAGAATCATAAGAGATCAGCTAGCTCATCAAGCCTTTAAATTGATGGGAAAATTCAGTAACCTGCCCAAGGACACAGAAGTTTAATTGCCAAGAGGCAAACATAGTTTCTGGTTCCAAATCAAATGCTCTTTCCACCAAACCTTGGGGTTAAAAAAATTTGTTTTTCTGATAATGTGATGATATAGCTAGGTGACGCAGTGGATAGGCTCCTAGACCTGTGGTCAGGAGAACTCATCATCCTGAGTTCAAATCCAGCCTCAAGACACTTCCTAGCTGAGTGACCCTGGGCAAGTCACTTTATCTGTCTCAGTTCCTCATCTGTAAAAATGAGCTGGAGAAGGAAATGGCAAAGAAACAAAAAAATCCAACACTCTAATATCTTTGCCAAGAAAACCCCAAATCAGGTCCAGAAGAGTAGGATGGACTGTGAACAAGAGTAGTTAATCCCTTTTAGATGGACTCTACCCTCCTGGAGTAGCAGCACTTATTCTCAGCCCTGCTCCCTCCCTTCAGGCATAACTTTTCTCCTTGTCAACCATTTCAGCTCCTCCTATGAGTGATGGGCTAGCTTCAAATCTTGCCAAAGGAATTCAACTATCGGAAAGGGAATTAATGGCTGAGGAGCCATCTTGTGTACCCCCATGCTGTTGGTTTCATTCTTTGTCCAGGATGGTCCAAGTTAACTTATCCTTCTCTGCTTTTGGGAACCTACAACAAAAAAGTTATTTATCTACTGTCCCCAAATGAAAAGGTCTCTAGTGATGAATAAAAATAAACATATCTCTCACTCTCTCTGGATGTGTTTGTGTGTGTGTTTTCTCTGGTTTATATATATCTAACACAGTAAAAAAAAAATATCCTAATTCTCCTGTATACTTTATCATCCATCATCCCTTTCTTGGTTGCAATTATTACCACCTCCATCCCCACCCTCCACCCATCCCAGGGATTTTAGGATTCCTTTTTCTTTACTTTTTTTTAGAGGGGCGAGGGGAGGGCAGTTGGGGTTAAGTGACTTGCCCAAGGTCACACAGCTAGTTTTTTTGTGTCAAGTGTCTGATGCTGTATCTGAACCCAGGTCCTCCTGACTCCAGGGCTGGTGCCCTACTCACTGTGGAAGTTGATTCCTTTTAAAACAAATGGTGAGGGGGAAGGGCCATTATGGTAGAATAAAGGCAAGGACTTGCCAGAGCTTTCCCAAATTTCCCTCCAAACAACTTTGAAATAATGCCTCAAAACAAGTTCTGAAGTGGCAGAACTAACAAAAGGACAAAGTGAAACAATTTTCCAGACCAAGGAAACTTATAAAGTTGGTCTGTCTCACTGGGGTAAGAACAGAGCACAGTCCAGCTCAGGTCTGCGGCGAGACAGCTTCAGACCTTGGGGGTGCTCCTAGAGCTCTCAGCCCACTGATAGTAAGAGGGATGGATTCCCAGGAACCCTTTGCTGGCACTGGGTACAGGACTATCTGTGGCATTGCCCATCCTCCATTCCAAGTCCCAGTCCCAGGGTGAGGAGGGTCACTAACACAGCAGGATTAGTATCACTGGATCAAAGAGTATGTGGTAAAGAGCATTGTATAAGAAGACTAGAAAGGAAGGAGGGGGCTAAGGTTTGTAGGGCTCTGCATGCCAAACAGAACATTTTGTATTTGATTCTGGAGGTAATAGGAAGCAACTGGAGTTTTTTACATAGGGGAGTGACATGGTCAGACTTTCACTTTGGTGGCTGAATGGAGGATGGAGTGGACTTGAGACAGGCACATCCACCAGGTGAGGAGGGTGGTGGTAGTGTCCAGGAAGAGAAGGAGGCTTATTGGAGAGATGTTACAAAGGTGGTATTGACAGGCCTTGATAACAGATTGGATATGGGGAAGTCAGGGTACAAGATAGGGCTCAAGAATGATATCTAAGTTTTGAGAAGATTAAATTGGTTCTTTATAATTTTTTTATTGATCCTATTTATAATTAATTGGCTTTGTCCTGTAACTGCCTAAGTCATAGTTGTTTATCTCTGAACTTCGTGCAAAAATTCAGCTGGTCTGTAATGTATTCTTGCCTCAAGGAATTCTGAGGACTTGGGTTTACATCTGGGAGTCTCTTCTAGTATCTTTAAACCACCAGAATATCCTTCAAGGATGTCTGGTTTGTTATCCAAAGAAGTCTGGCCCATCTTGCAGGAGGACTCAATGAATTTTTCTTACTCACAGGAGGGAAGGAGCAGGAGTGTTGCTAGTCCCTCATTTCCAATTTCCAGCCAATTATATTGTTCCCTAGACTGAGTAAGTAACTAGTCGTGTTGCCCTTAGCCCCACAATGTCACCTACTCTGCCCAATTCATTGTTTTAACCTTGTAAAAATTATTTAAGTCCTCATCTAGGGGTCTTTGGCATAAATCAATGCAAGTCATTGGCCCTTTATTAATAGGTTTGCAGCCTATTAATAAACTATTATCTTGCTTGGAGAGAATGTGCCTCATCTGATTTTGTTAAATTTCATTCATAAGAGTTTTTAGTGCTAGGGACCAGAAGGCTAGTGTTGTCCTCACAGTAATAGGGAAGGTAGAAAAGATGGAAGGTTTAGGTGGAAAGATAAGGAGTTCAATTTTAAACATGTTGAGTTTAAAATGTAATTTAAAATTGTTTTCCATAGTGGTTGAATCAATTTATAGCACCAACAATAACCTATTAGTGTTTCAGTCTTCCCACCAGCTCTCCAACATTGGATATTTGTGTCTAAACCTTGCATTTTTGCAAATTTGTTGGGTTAAAACCTCAGAACTATTTTAATTTGCATTTTTCTTATCACTTATGATTTGGAGTAATCTTTTGTTTTTGCTTTTTTTTTGGAGGCGGGAGGGTAGGGCAATTGGGGTTAAGTGACTTGCCCAAGGTCACACAGCTAGTTTTTTGTGTGTATGTGTCAAGTGTCTGAGGCCGGATCTGAACCCAAGTACTCTACTCACTGAGGCACCTAGCTGCCCCTGGAGTAATCTTTTATATGTTAATTATTAATTTTAAATTCTTTGGAGAATATTTGTTTATATCCTTTGGTCATTTTAAAATTTGGGAATGGCTCTTAGTCTTATATATTTGCATTAATCTCCTCTATATTGTGACTTTTGGATCTTTACCAAAGGTATTTCATATAAAGTGTTTTTTCCTCCAATCAACACTTTACCTTCTTATCCTGATTTTGTCTATGCAAAAGTTTTTCAACTTTATGTCATAGAAATTGTCTAGTTTGGGGTATTAGGTGGCACAGTGAATAGAGCACTGGCCCTGGAGTCAGGAGGACTGAGTTCAAATCCAGCCTCAGGTACTTAACACTTACTAGCCATGGGACCTTGGGCAAGTCACTTAACCCCAATTGCCCTGCCTTCCCCCTGCCCCCCCCAAAAGAAATTGTCTATTTTTTGTTATCTTTTCTATCCCTTGCTTTCTTAAGAATTCTTCCCCTTAAGCATAGTTGTGAAAGATACTGCCTTTCATTTTCCTCCAATTTCTTTTAAATGTGACCATAAATCTATTGGTAACTTTTTTTGAGCTATATGGTATAAGATGCTTATTATCTAAGCCTATTTTTTTCCTAAAGTGCTTTTCAGTTTCCCCAGCAGTGCTAATTGAATAGGGAGTCCTCATACAAATAGTTTATGTTCTTAGTTTTATCAAACATTTAGTTATTTTGTGTGTTTATTCTTGATTATTTGTTTTGTACCATTGACCTATTTTTTTAAACTAATATCAAATGGATGATTATTGCTTTACAAAATATTTTGAGGTCAAGAAATGCTATTCCCCTTTCATTACTACTCTCCTCCCCCCCCCCCATATTTACCTTGAGCTTCTTGACCTTTTGTTCCTCCAGATGAATTCTATCATTATTTACCCACTCTATAGGGGGACCATCTCCAGTCATTCTGATCTGTATCTTGCCAGTGGACCCAGATGACTCCAGAGGAGATAGTGAGGCTGGTGACCTTGCACAGCCCTCCTTCACTTAAATTCAATTCACTTGCAAGTCATGGCATCATCTTCAAGAACAAAAGACAAACAACAACAATAAAAAGTCTTTGAAGAAATACCTTGGTAGTTTGATTGGTACAGCACTAAAATCTATAAATTTAAGTAGTATCATTACTATTATTGTACTGAGGATATCTTTTCTCCAATGCCATAGACTTGAGCCCTATTTTATTTTTTTTTAATTTATTTACTTTTGGTTTATAACATTCAGTTCCACAATCCCTCGAGTTTCAAATTTTCTCCCCCTCCCTCTCCTCCGCCCCACCCACCCATAGCATCGTGCAATCAAATATAGGATCTACAAATACCTTCACATTAAACATTAGTCAAGTTGTAAAGAAGGATTATAACCAATGGATTGAGCCCTATTTTCCCTCCATTGTTAGGTGCCACTGGACATTGTGAACAAAGGAATCAAAAAGATTCTCCAAGATTGAGCCCCTGAACAGATTTGCCCCCCTTTGGAGTTACTTAATGTGTAGACCTGATCTATATGCATGGATCTAGAATGGGCATGGAAAGAGGGAGGTTAGTGGAAAAGGCAGAGGGTGAAGTACTCCACTCTATCCCCACCCCCATCCAGAGGTCCTAAGCCAAGTGGGTTTGGTTTCTTATTTAAAAGTAAAGATGATTTTTAGTAAACTCCAGGTTCTGAATCCCTTTAGGGAAAGCTATGCATGCTGTAGTAAGCTCTGTAGGGGCCAGATTTCATTTTGAGATCAGAACCTAATTTTCTTTTATCCTTTTCTTTTCTTTATTCCTTCAGGTTAAAAAAGACCATCCAAACTCCAAGACAAGCATTTGTTACATACTAAGCAGGTTGTCATCTTCGGTAAACTTTGTGAAATGTCCCTTATTTGTTAAATCTGCACAACTTTATTTCTCGTGATTTTCATCTTATATACACAGAACTGTATAAGATGTTGCTACATTGACTATTTTGAGAGTCTTTCCTGTATGGTGCCAGGGAAGCAAATGAAAAGACAATGCTCAGGACTCCCCAGGACCCCAGAAGACTTTTCTAGTTTAGGGATACAGACATGGAAAATGTGTTCCAGTTTGCCTGAGATGACAATTTTTCAAACAAAGGGAGAGTGTAACTGGAACTAGAGCATTCACAATTTATCAGCACACTCCACTAATAAAAATTTCCCTTGTGGAGAGGAAAAGGAACCTGATTCATAGTTAGAAGAAGTCTTATTTAATTGGCGGTGTATCTGGAACTAGAGACATGTTCAAAAAACACCTGAGTCAGCATTGGACCAGTCTCTTCCCCTCATTCTCTTCAGCTGTTCTCCTTCAGTAAGGGTGTCAAGCAGCTGTTGGAGTAGTGTATAGAACACTGGGCCGGAAATCAGGAAGTCCTGTGTTCAAATCCTACATCAGACACCTACCAGCTGTGTGACTCCGGGCAAGTCACTTAACCCTGTTTATCGCAGTTTCCTCAACTATAAGATGGGGATAGTAATAGCACATACTTTCCAATGTTGAAGTCAGATTCAAGAGAGTGATTCAAGTGTGAAAGAATTAATATAGACAACATTCTCTTTAGCCACTGAGAGCTTTATTTACATGAAAGCACATGAACTTTTTAGCAAAAAAAGCTAATTGAGGTCCTAATATTTGGGGGAACCAGGCTTAAGTAGCAAAATGACAGGGAGCTATACAGCCTATTTTTAGGGTATTATGATGGTTAAAGATTTAGGACGGGATAAGAAAGGATTTTATGACATAGGATGAGAGAGACAAAAGGAATTCTTTATGTTTCAGGATAAGGTTTTTAGGGTTTTATGGTTGGTTAAAGATTAAGAACAGGACAGGAGGGACACAGGTTAAAGATTAAGGAAAAGGGGGCATAGGATAAGGGAGACAAAAGCAATTCTTTTGGCACAAGTTAAGGAGAGATTTTATGGTAAAGGGAAAAGAACTTTAGGGCTCTCTCAAGTTACAGAATGAGCCTCCCCACCCCCAGAACCCAAGAGAGGCCTCACAAAGTACTGGAAAAGCAACAATATTCTTTTTAACCCCTAGGGTACCATTTTTGCTGTATCCAAGTCACCACAATTGTTAAAAAAAATGTAATAAAGGAGCAGCTAGGTAGTACAGTGGTTAGAGAACTGGCCTGGGAGTCAGGAGGACCTGTCTTCAAATCTAGCCTCAGATATTAGCTATGCAACCCTGGGCAAGTCACTTAACCCTTATTACCTTGAAAAAATAAAATGACAATATATTTTTAAATGCTTAGCATAGTATCTAGCACTATATAAATGCTTATTCTTTTCCCTAATGCTATCAGGTGAGAGAGATAATACTGCTTTGAGATTATGGGGTCCCAAAAAATAGGTTCCAGTCCTTGGCCTCCACTTTTATAGCTACATATTAATTAGTATGAATAATGAATCTCATGAAAGGGTTGCATTGTGTCCTTGTTCTGGAATGAATTACTATATTTTGTATTATTGTAATTTCAAATAGTGTAAATTAGAATATTTGTGACCACTTCACAGGACTCCTTGTTCACACATAACTGTATATTTTTTTTATTTTGGTGAAAGGATTGGAGTTGCCAATCTTTTTAGTTTCAAAGATCAGAAGAGCAAGCAGTCAAGCACCAGGGTATCCTGGTAACCTGGTGTCCTGGCATCCCAACAGGCAACTCAACATCAGTGCCTCAACAAGCAAGGAGTGACCTTCAGTAGGGGCCATCAGGAGCCGGCCCAGTGTTAACTAAGACAGGAACTAATCTGGCAGCAATGTCACATTTAGTCATGAACTTGGTAGTTATGTTATGTTATGTTATGTTATGTTATGTTATGTTAGACTATGGAGTAATTATACTAAGAGTGTGCCCACTATTCCCACAAACAAAAGTAATATAGAGTACAGTGTGCCCCCAAGGTGTTAGGAGAGAGTTGTTTTGGTCTTGCTAAGTCTTTCGAGTAAATTATCCTTTGTAAAAGCTAATTGATATTAAGAACTAAATGGAACTGGGGTGCTACTCATTGGCAACCAACAGTGGAAGAAACATAGCCAATGGGGGCTTGAGCTTATAGCATGGTAGCATTAGAGAAGGGACAACCCTCAAATCTCTCAGGTACCCTAAACTAAACTCTGAGGAGATGATATAGCCAACCTTGTTCTGGGAAAGCCAGAGCATACTTGATAAATTATGATATTGGTATGGCTAGCCATAAGCAATGTTGTCATCCCAATTATGCCTTCCCTTATCTGGAAGTATATAGTGCTAAGACCTCAACTGTGTTAAGAAATAATATTGTGACCATATTTCAAAGACCTAATCAACCTAATCAATTAAAGTAGAAGAATTAATCAACTTCTGGGAAGAACTTCATTGATTCCCTGAAACTAAGATTCTTTGAAAGAGTTTGATTGGTCTATGTTGATGAAACTAAGAGTAGAAATATCTTTTGATCAGTCCAATTAGGAGACATCACTTTGCACTTATTTGACCAAACTTAAAAGGGAATTCTTTGAGGGAATGGTTAAAGAGGAAGCAATTAGTTTCAGGAAGATATTTCCTCCCAGGGTGGCCAGCATTCACATTACTATCATTCTATTTGGTGAACCAACCAACCAGTAACTTCAACTATGTATCTTCATTTTACTTTGCCATATAATTTTATTTTGTTTCATTTATTATTAAATATAAGTTGTAAGTTTCTTGGATCAGTCACTCCAAGAGAAATGCTTGTATATTAATAAATTGTATCTGACAGACTTTGAATAAATTGCAGGGCATAGAGTTTTTCTTCTACAATTACTTCAATAAAGAACATTTTGTAATTATTTTTAAATAAGGCTTGAGTATGTCTTGGTAAATTGATGTGGGCTACATCTGACAAAAGCTAATCCTCTGGTAGTTTATGTTTGCTTTTAGAACAGAATGAAGTACTCCCCTTCTGCAGCTCAGCTTGGTTTCAACTCCACAGAACAAGATACCTTCTCCCTATCCCACAACTTTCCAGCTTCCTTTTCTGTGTTGTCTTTCCCCATTCAACTGTAAGCTCCTTGAGGTCAGGTACTGCTTTTCTTTTTCACTTATATCCCCAGTACCTAAGCATACTGTCTGGCACATAGTAGGTACTTAACAAATGTTTATTGAATTGAACATTTAACAAAGGATGGTTTACTTAGCCATGACAGGAGAAGGATATTTCACAAAGATAAGTAATGAAGACACCACAAATTGATTCAGCTGAGCAAAATTCCCTTGCCCGAATTATCCATCATAGTTCACCAGTCAAGTATCAGAGAGCGTCTGGAGCTCTTTGTAGCTGTTTTATACCTTGGTGACCAAGAAGTAATGTCAACAGTACAACCTGAGCCTTTAAATCTGTGCCAATAAAGTCTTGAGAATGGTTCCAATACCTTTTAAGGAAAAACTCACTCAAAATGCCTCAGCCTCTCAAGTTATCCATAGAATTCTGAAAGGGAGATGTAGTAGCTTGGTTCTGGGCTGGTGAACCAGAGCATACTTAAGACACCTCTGAGAGTTAGTAATTACCAAGAAGAAAAAAAAAAAGGATAAAAGAGGGTTATTGAAGCATTTAAAATGCATAGAAAATATCCGAAGAAAGTTCAGAAGGAAACAGTGACAAGCAGGACAGCTTTGAAAATAGCATGTTTAATTTATTATATACTTTTTAAAAAGCAAGTTGTATGTGATAGAGATTCACAGCTTCACACATAATCCTCTTTTTAATAGATTTTGACTAATTTTTTTTGCTTTTATGTCTCCTAGATTTCTCCATTTCTCTCTCCCTTCTCCCAGAGAGCAGAGAATTTTAATTTAAAAAAAGGAATGAAAAAAAATTCAGCAAAACCCATTAATATATTTACAAAATCTGATATTATATGAAATGTTTCACACAACTTTTGTAAAGGAGTAGAAATAGCTAGCTATATTCTCATATCTCTTCTTTGGAGCTAAGCTTCCTCTTTATAATTTTGCAACAGTTAGTTTTTATTGTTTTATAATACTACTTTTCTGTTGTTCTTTGAATAGATAAATGTTTTGTGGGAGTAGTATTCTTTAAGTAAAGTGGATAGAGCACCAGGCTGAAATCAGAAAGATGCATCTTTCTGAGTTCAAATCTGGCCTCAGAGACTTAGTAGCTCTGTGACCCTGGGCAAGTCACTGTTTGCTTCAGTTTCCTCATCTGTAAAATGAACTAGAGAAAGAATGACAAACCACTTCAGTGTTTCTGCCAAGAAAATTCCAAATGGGATCAGGAAGAATCAGACATGACTGAAATGACTAAACAACAACAACAATGAAACTTTTTCAAATAATTATTTCTTTTGTCCTTTGGGTTTTGTTAATTTGCTGATTTTTCTAGTTTTTAAGTTGTATGTTCTTAGGATCAAAGATGTAGAACTGGGAGGTGGCTAGGTGGCGCAGGGAATAGAGCACTGGCTCTGGTCAGAAGGATCTGAGTTCAAATCCAGACTGATACATTTGACACACTTACTAGCCATGCGACCTTGGGCAAGTCACTTAACCCTGATTGCCCTGCCTTCCCCCCACCAAAAAGCGCAAAAAAAAAAAAAATTTAGAACTTGAAGGGAACTTAGAAATTATCAAGTTCAGTTTCTCACCACAATTCAGTCATTTTGTTGTTAAGGAAATGGAGACAGAGAGTTTAAGACATTTGCCTTGGATCACACTTCTAGTGTGTGAAGCAGGACTTGAATGAAGGACCTCTTGGCTCCAAATCCAGTGCCCTACCCATTATGCATGTTGCCTCTCTTTTTCAATTTTGTTTATGTATATTTTCAAAGATTTAATTATTCCTCTGAGGACTACTTTAGCTGTGCCCCCCAAAAATTTTGTTATCTTATCTAAACATTATCTGTTGGTTTGACATATTGTTCATTGTTTCCATGATTTGTTCCCTGTCTCAGTTGTTATTCAGAATATCATCTTTAACTTAACCCCAATTGCCCTACCTTCCCCCCTCCAAAAAAAAAGAAGCAGAATATCATCTTTAAATCTCCATTTAGATCTATATTTATTTTGCTTGTGTTTCCTATATTAATTTCTATTTTATTGCATTGTGGTCAGTAAAGAATATGTTTAATATTTTTCCTATTTAATATTTATTTATAATTTCCTTATAGAAACAGACCTTGTACTAGGGCACAGAAAAATTATAAATACATATTAAAAGGCAGAAATATTAAACATCCTTTACAGACTACAATTCAATTAAATGGAAAATAATATAGGGAAAACAAGCAAAAGATATTGGTCTCAATGGAAATGATTATATTAAATGTAATACATACTTTTAACCCTCTCCCTGACCAAATAGTGAAATTCAAAATCTTCCTGCCTATGACAGTATACAACCTCTTGGATTAAGTGACATTATTTTGTGGCATCCTTTTCCAAGAATTATCTATTTATTCTTTATATCTATCTATCTTCTAGCTTAATCTGAGTTCTTTTCATCCATTCATGGGCTATATTCCCACGTTTCTTCTTTATTTTATGTCCCTCATGAGAGAAAGTACTCACAAGAGAATGTGAATTTGATTATTGATTGATTAAAAGTTAAAAATGTTAAGGGTGGGTAGGTGGCAGAGTGAATAGAGCACCAACTCTGGAGTCAGGAGGACCTGAGTTCAAATCCAGCCTCAGATACTTAACACAAAACAAGCCTTGGGCAAGTCAACCCCAATTGCCCTACCTTCCCCCCTCCAAAAAGCAAAAAGAAAATCTAAAAATAAAAGTTAAAAATTTTATTAATCACAGAAATACCAAATAAACTTCTAAAGGCTAAGATTTAGAACTATTTTGTATAGATCTTGGTACTATGATATTTGATAGGAGACATTGCAGGCCACTCTAAGCAAAACTGTCATTTGAAGGAGATAAAGAAGATGAATGAAGGATGATTCAACTTGGTCATGGGATGTTTTTCCTAGCACTGGGTATCTGTAGTACAGAGGAGTGTGGGGTTAGGGACTTTCCAAGGATGTTGACTCATTCTGTGTCCCTGTCACCATGGGATCTGGAAGATGTCCTTTGCAAGTCAGCATAACTATAGACCAATCACACTCCTAGTTTAGTTGGCACTGGTTGACATTATGTAATGGACTTACATAACCAGACTGTAATAAAAGGATGCTCTGATTGTAAGGTGTGTCTGTGGTCACTAAAAGGCCATTGACCTCTGTTTTGGTAATTGCTAGCCTTACCAATAAATAGATTATGTTTGGATATTTTGTGCCTCAGTTTCCCTTAATTGCAGATTTAACACAACAAGAATTAAATCTGAGCTCCCTCCTTTGTCATATTTTCTGTTATTGCATTTGTAGATCTCACTCAGTGCTTGATTTTTATTCATTTATTTGTGTTTGCTTTTTTTTTGTGAGTAAATCTAGTACCTCTTTCCTAAAAATATCAACTCATTAAAGAAGCAGTGATAGGTGGTAGCTGTCTTTCTGAATCCTGAGTCAGTTCTGGTCTTACTCTTTGCCTTTAACATTACCATTCACCTGAACTAAGGCTAGTGTAATCTTTCTTTGGATCTAGGTCTCTCCCCTTCACCCTGAGTGCTAGGCAACGCTGGGGCAGGATACATCTAAGAAGCATAACCCACGTTGAAGGAAGGTGATATCCAATCTGCTCTCAATGCACACAAAAGTTGCATTCTCAAAGCATATATTACATTCAGTTTTTATTGTGTCATAATGTCTCTCCCCTGCTCAATAAAGAACACTTATCTCTTTTACCTCAGTTAGTTGATAAGCATTTATTAAGTGCTTACTATGTGTCAGACACTGTGCTAAGCCTATGGAATACAAAGGAAAACAAAAGGCAGAGGAGGCTGGGTGGTGCAGTGAATAGAGCACCGGCCCTGGAGTCAGGAGGACCTGGGTTCAAGTCCAACCTCAGACACTTAACACACACAAAAACACTAGCCACACGACCTTGGGCAAGTCGCTTAACCCCAACTGCCCTCCAAAATGCAAACAAAAAAAACAAAAGGCAGTCCTTGATTTCAAGAAACCCCTAATCTAATGGGGGAGATAACCAGCAAACAACTATATAAAAACTATGTATAAGATAAATTGGAAATAACAGAGAGGAGATACTAGAATTAAGGGGGATTAGAAAAGGTGGGATTTTATCTGGGACTTGAAAGAAGCCAACAGAAGCCAGGAGGCAGGGATAAAGATGGAGAGAATCCCAGGCATGGGTTGCAGATAGTGAAAAGACAGAATAAAAAGATGGAGTGTCTTTTCCCATGGTAACTTAGCTGGTAGGTGTCAGAGGTTGAGTCTAAACCCTTATCTGGAATGTACTCCCTTCTCATTCACCTCTACCTTTTAGGATCTTTAGTTTCTGCCCAAACTCAAATCATACAACACCTTCTACATCAAAACTTTCTTGATCCTCCCAGATACCAGTATCTTTTCCCCAAAATTTTCTTGTGTTTATTCTGAATATATTTTGTATTTCCTACCTCTGCCACATACTGGCTGGATGACCTTAGGCAAGTGTTCTGGGCAATTCTCTGACTATAACTTGGTAGAGTGAGTTTCATCTGGGAGTTTCCTGAAGTTAGGAAATCCAAGGTCTCTCTCTCTCTCTCTTTTACCATAGACATATATGGACCAAGAGCAAGAAATGGGATGTCTCTATATCATTAAAAATTTCTTTGAGAAAAAAAATAGGAAGGTATTGCATTTGAAACTGAATAATATAGCAAAAACAAAATTGATTGTGTTTTGACAAGAAACAATTTGTTACTGATATTGGAATCATTTTTGAATCAGCTGATCATGTAAAGTCAGACCAACAACTTGTTAGAGCAAAGAACATTACTATAAAGCTAGAAAAAAAAGGCATTCCCTAATCAATAAATGATCAAAGAATATGAACAAATAGGTCTTAAAAGAACTGCAAGCAACCATATGAAAGAATGCTCCAGATCTGTAATAATAAAAGAAATATACATCAAACAATCCTGAGTTTTTACTACACACCCAGGAAAGTGGCAAAGAGAATGAAAGACAGGAACAGTCCATGTTGGAGGAGTTGAAGAGATAGACACAATAATGTATTGTTGGTGGAGCTATAAGTTGGTTGAACCATTCTGGAAAACAATTTGGAATTATGCAAATAAAGTGACTAAAATGGCCATACCCCTTGACCAAGAGATTCTCCTGCTGGACATATTCCCCAAAGAGGTTATTGACAAAAAGAGGGACTCCATAAACACTAAAATATTTATAGCAACACCTAACAACTACCAACAAAATAAATACCCACCAATTGGTGGATGGCTAAACAAATTGTGGTAAGTGAATATAATGGAAATGATAAATACAGATAAGCATGGAAAGATTGATATGAAGTGATGCAAAGTTTAGTATGCAGAGCCAAAAAAATAATATGTACAATGACTTCACAAAAATGTAAACATAAAGAACAACCATAGAACAATTGAAAATGGATGTGGCAAAATCATAAAGTACAAGCTAGGTCCCAAAGAATAAGCATGAGAAGACACATTCTTGCTCTTTTTTGTAGAGATCAGGATTCACGAGAGTGGCAGATTCCATATGAAGGAATTAGAACATCAAGTTGTAGCAGGAATTGAATGCACCACATTAACTCCATCTTGTGACTCAATTCTGGGGTTAGCTCAGTTCCCTTTCTATTTAATGATGAGTCTAGTCCAATTTCTCTCTTGTGAGAAAACTTTGTGGGAATTGTGAGAAAATTTTATTGCATTGTTTAAACCTAGCCCCACATAGTTAGTAAGCTAGACCATCTCTACCAGTTGTTTAGAGACCCTTAACTAAGGATCTAGGTTATGCTGGCCAGAAACCCAGTAAGATCTGAAGATTGAAGCAAGGAGTTTTCTCACATTTGTACATCTCAAGCAAATCGTCTGTCTTCTCTGAATACTGGTTCTGTACTAGTCAATCATTTATTGTTTCCAAGTTCCTTTGAATGAATACAGACACTTGGGGAGAGTGGGACACATCTTTTATGATTTCAGGGAATTACATCTGTTCACTCTCTCCCTCCAAACTTAGAAATTCTTCAATAAGAAATCAGATTACCTAATTTTGTAACCTGGCTAATTGTATTCTTTTAATTAATTGTTCCTATTTTTAAATTATTTTTAATGCATAAAAATCTGCCACCCCCTGTATTTGGGGTCTAGTGTCAAAGCTAAGGAAGTCTGGTTTTTTGAGCAACTGGCATGCATTGTTTAATAAATTGATATGCCTGGAAACTTGAACCTTTGTTCCCTCAGTCACTTCATATTCCACATAGATAACATGAGATATTTTACAGGATATTGATAAGTTTTGCTAATTTTTTACCTCTTTTTAAAAAATAGTCTTATTTAATATTGTATTTTTCCCAGTTACATATAAAAATAATTTTAGCATTTTTAAAAATTTTGAATTCCAAATTCTCTCTCCTTCTCCCTTTCTTCCACCCTCATTAAGAAGGCAATCAATTTGATATAGGTTATACATCTGCAAACATGCAAAACATATTTCCACATTAGTCATGTTGTAAAAGAAAACAAAGACCAAAAAAAGGAAAAATAAAGTTTAAAAAAAAAGTATGCTTCAGTCTGCATTCATGGGTCCCTTAGAATTGTCTTGGATAATTGTATTGCTGAGAATAGCTAAGTCATTTACAGTGAGCATTGTACAATATTTCTGTTACTGTGTAAAATGTTCACCAGGTTCTATTCATTTCACTTTGCATCAGTTCATCTAAGTCTTTCCAGGTTTTTCTGAGAGCATTCTACTCATCATTTTTTATAGCACAAAAATATTCCATCACAATCTTATACTGCAACTTGTCCAGCCATTCCCCAATTAATGGGAATTCCCTCAATTTTCAATTTTTTGCCACCACTAAAAGAGCTGCTATAAATATTTGTACATATAGGTCCTTTTCCCTTTTCTCTTTTTTAAAATTTGTTTTGTTTTTTTGTTTTTTGGAGGGGGGAAGGTAGGGCAATTGGGGTTAAGTGACTTGCCCAAGGTCACACGGTTAGTTTTTGTGTTAAGTGTCTGAGGTAGAATTTTAACTCGGGTCCTTCTGACTCCAGGGCCAGTGCTGTATTCACTGTGCCACCTAGTCGCCCCCTTTTCCCTTTACTTTTATCTCTTTGGGATACAGAAGTAATAGCAATATATCTGGGTCAAAGAGTGCACAGTTTTATGGCACTTTGGGAATAGTTTCCAATTGCTTTCCAGGATGGCTGAATCATTTCACAACTCCATGACAATGCATTAGTGTTTGGATTTTCCCACATCTCCTCCAACATTTGACATTTTCCTTTTCAGTCATATTAGCCAATCTGATAGGTGTGAGGTAGTATCTCAGAGTTGCCTTAATTTGAATTTCTCTAAGAATCAGTGGTTATTTAGAGAATTTTTTCATTTGACTATAGATAACTTTGATTACTTCATCTGAAAACTACTTGATTATATCCTTTTACCACTTATCAGTTGGGGAATAGCTCTTAATTTTATAAATTTGATATAATTCTCTACATATTTGAGAAATGAAGCCTTTATTAGAGAAACTTGCTGTAAAAATTTTTTCACAGTTATGATTATTAACCCTATATTTCCCTCCATCCTATTTTCCCTCCTGTTTATTATACTCTTTCTTCTTTCACCCTATCCGTCCTCAAAAGTGTTTTATTTCTATTACCTCCCTCAATGAGCCCTGTCTTCTCTCAGCCCCTCACTCCTTCTCTTATCCTCTGAGTAAGACAGATTTCTATACCCAACTGAGTATGTATGTTATTCCCTCTTTGAGTCAATTCCAATTAGAGTAAGGTTCAAGCACTCCCCCACTCTCCACCTCCCTCATTTTCTCCTCCACTGTAAAATCTCTTTCACGCCTCTTTTATGTGATATAATTTATACCATTTTACCTTCCTTTTCCTCTTCTCCCAGTGCATTCCTCTTTCTCACCCCTTAACTTTATTTTTTAGATATTTTTTAGATTCAACTCACATCTCTGTCCTCTATGTATACTCCTTTTAACTGCCCTAATATTGAGAAAGTTCTTAGGAGTTACAGTATCATCTTGCAATGTAGCAATGTAAATAGTTTAACCATATTGAATCACTTTCCTATTTACCTGTTTATGCTTTTTAAAAAATGTTTACCTTTTTAAGTCTTGAGTCTTGTATGTGAAAATCAAATTTTCTTTTCAGCTCTGGTCTTTTCATCAGGAATGCCTGAAAATCCTTTATTTCACTGCATATCCATTTTTCTCCTTTTTGCTCTCTTTTTAAAAAATCTTTTTTGTAAAGGATGGCTCTCTGGAAAAGGAAATAAAAGAGATATAAGAGGAAATTTAGGCAAGGGAAAAACAATGTCAATAAAAATCTATTTTTAAAAAGCCAAGATAAAGAATAAAAAACTTTTAAAAGATATGGCATGTAATTAAAACACTTCAAACATGACCAATTTAAGCACATTATTGACACTGAAAAATGTGTTATGGCCAGACAAAAGGACCTCAGTGCTGATTATGAAAATTTCATGCAAAAACTTAACTACTATAAACCAAAAGCGCCTAAAAGCCTCCTTATTCAGGAAGCACTTGACTTTTTTTTTTTTGCAAAGTGGGAAGATGTGACAATGAAGGGCAATACCAGTTTAAAACACAAACTCATTTGTAAAATCTAATGGAGAAATATTGTTAAACATTGTAAGCACTGTCACCCCATAAAATAGAGAGAAGCTGTGGAGGATAAGACCAAGTGAAGAAAGTTTAGCAAGAGATTCAACTAAAGAAAGACTTTCTAGGGGCACTTTAGGATAAAGCTGAAAGGAGAACAAGGCATAGACAAAAGATGAGTCTACAATTTTTAAAAAACTCGACAAGCATATATTAAATACCTGCTCTCAAGCCTTAAGGCACTATGTAAATGGAAGGTTGTTTTGCATTTTTTAACTTTATTAATGCATTTTATTTTTATATCACAGTCATACCCAATAAACCTCCCCTTATGATGACCTGTCTGACAGCATATACAACATCCTATACCCATACTACCCAACCTTTCAAAAAAAAGCAGGGAGGTACATTTCTTCATGTACCTCCTAGGACAGAACACTGTTCATTAAAATTACCCAGCATTTGGCTTCATTATATCGGATCTATTTATTTAACAGGACACTTTGGATTGAATTAGATCACCATAAAATCAAGATTGGAGAGTAAAATAATGAACGAGCTGTGGTAATGGCCTAAAAAAGGATGGGAGGATTAGAGCTTGTGATGAGAGCAAAGAATTGGTTTAGGAAGGATAAGGCATGCTGAAAGGCATAAGGGGAAAGAAAATGAAAGGAAATATGACTATAGTCATCTCAGAGTTTCAAAGAAATGGAATACCTGTGCTTAATAATGAGGTCCAAAGTATGACCAACCATTTCTACAAGTGGCTGAGGTACAATAGAGAAATAAGTCATGGGATCTGAGGAGACTGAGGAACTGGGAGGTTAGGATGTTGGGGGATCATCAATATAAACACTGAAATCCCCTAGCTTAAGAGAAATAATTATTAGTAGTAATTTGGAACATGGTTTGCATATGACTATTGATAGTTTGTTATTCTTTTGGAAACTATTTGCTCAAATCCTTTGACAACATATCTACTGGGGATACAAGGATTTTTATAGTAAACTTGGTCCAATGGAGCTACCATACTTGGACTCTAACATCCCACCTTATAAATGTGCTTATCAAGGAAGATAAAAATGGCACTGAAGTGAAAAGAGATGGGAAATGCAGCTGGACTAGATTAAGTGTTGACAAAAGAGGTCCATGCTTGAGGTGACACAATTGTGGGGGCTTTGAAGAATTATTCTCCAGGTATTTGAACCAAAAGCTACTAAACTTATGGAAAAATTGGAACTATTACTACCCCCCCCCAAAAAAAGGGTAACAGATAGAAGATAATTCCCATCTACATAAACTTTTTATGGCAATAATCTATACATGCATCAAGGTCATCCTTTGTGAGGGTATTAGAGGAGAATAAGCAAGCTTCCACCAGTGATATGCCCATGGTATTAGAATCATGCATCTTTATCAACATACAACTGACTAAAATATAGAAAAGAAAAGATCCTATTCTTTTATTTTCTGACTATAAAAAAGCACTTCACTAACAAGAGGTTGGGACCGGAACTGAATATGGAAGAGAGCTGACTGGATTGCTTTTAGGAAAACTTTGAAGTTCTCTTAATGACCTCAAATTTTTCCTTGAAATAAAAGCCCATTTTAAAAAATATTTTTTCCAATTACATGTAAAAAAAATTTTAACATTTGTTTTTCGAAAATTTTTGAGTTCCAACTTCTCTCCCTCCCTCCTCACTGAAAAAGCAAGCAACTTGATATAGGTTATATGTGCAGTCGTGCAAAACACATTTCTACATTAGTCATATTGAAAAATAAAACACAGACCAAACAAACAAACCCCAAGAAAAATTAAGAAAGTAAAAAAAAAAAAGCATGCTTCTGTTTTCACTCTTCATCAATTCTTTCTCTGAATATAGCATTTTTTTATCATGAGTTATGTCAAATTGTCTGGGATCATTGTATTGCTGAGAATAACTAAATCATTCACAGTTGATCATTATACTATATTGCTGTTACTGGGTACAATGTTCTCCTGGTTCTGCTCATTTCACTTTGTATCAGTTCATGTAAATCTTTCTAGGTTCTTCTGAAATCATCCTGCTCATCATTTCTTATAGCACAATAGCATTCCATCACAATCATATACCAGAACCTGTTCAGCCATTCCTCAATTGGTCATCCCCTCAATTTCCAATTCTTTACCACCACTAAAAGAACTACTATAAATATTTGTGTACATATAGGTTCTTTTTCTTTTTGTGTTTTTAATCTTATTACCAAGTAGTGGTATTGCTAGGTCAAAGGATATACAGTTTTATAGCCCTTTAGGATAGAAGGCTCATCTTTTTAATACTAAGTTTCTTCCTGTATTATATAGCTATGAGACAAAATGCTATGATCTCCAAAGAATTGAAAAGCAAAATCTCTCAGAGGGCATCGGAAAAGTACTAGAGTGTATCCCTAAATCCTTTCATGCCCCCATTTGGGGTTTTCTTGGCAAAGATTTCTTCAGCTCATTTTACAGATGAGGAACTGAGGCAAAAAGAGTTGAGTGACTTACCCAGACTCACACATTTATTGTCTGAGATTTGAACTCCTGAAGATGTCTTTCTGAGTGCTCTCTCCACTGTTACAATGATGTAGAATAAAAACTGTCATCAAAATGTTTTAGATGCATACATTTACTAAGTACCTGACCTTGGGCAAATCGCTTAACCACTGTCTGCCTCAGTTCCCTCATCTGTAAAATGGAAATAATTTAACAAAAAATTTAAGAGTGAAATAAGATAAGCAAGCATGTATCATTGGATAGAATATCCATTTTGATGTGATCACAGATCCAACTGAGTTATTGAAAGTTATATGTATTCCTGTCTCGCTCCCTTAGAAAGACAGAAAACCCCAAGAAGGCTGGCAGGGATTTTTTGTTCTAAACTTTGTATATTCCTGCCAGTGCCTATTCGTGAGCAGAAGTGGGCGGATCTGACTCTCAACCTTAACCAGAGGTGAGTGGGTCCCACTCTCCCACATTAACCATTAAACTGGACATTGAACTGGACAGGTTCAATTCTTTCACCACATTAATCACACCTAAGTGGGTGTGGTTCTCCGTATTATTATTGTCGGACAGAAGAGGATGAGTCCTGCAACATTATTTACCAGCAGAGGTGAGTGGGCCCCTCCCTTCTAGATTAACTATTTATGAGCAGACTTGGAGGGGTTCAACCCTCTCACATTAAGCAGAGAGGGGAATGTAGGGCAGTTGGGGTTAAGTGACTTGCCCAAGGTCACATAGCTAGTTTTTTTTTGTTAGGTGTCTGAGGTCTAATTTGAACTCAGGTCCCTGACTCCAGGACCAGTGCTCTATTCACTGCGCCATCTAGCCGCCCCCTATATTGATTATTCTTGACAGAAATGGAGGCTTAGGGGAGGAGGATGTCCAACCTTCTCACATTAATCAGAGGTAAGGGAACACAGCTGTATTTATTAATTATTCATGAAGAAATGGGCGGGTCCATCCCCTCACTTTAACCAAGGTAAGAGGGTCTACTTCGACATAGCAATTATTCATGAAGTGGGCGTGTCTAATAGAAATTATTCATGAAACGGGTGAGTCCAACACTCATTTATCTTACACGAACTGTGCTGGCAGGTCCATCCTTTAACTTAATCCTGAGGTAAGTGGCCCCAGTTCTCCACATTGAATAATTATATTCAAGAACACAATTATATTATTATGTGACTTATTATAGGAATAATTATATTCATGACAGAGGTGAGCATGTCCAACTAGTTAAACCCGAGATGGGACCCTGGTTCTCCATATTAATTATTCATGAACCGAAAGTGGGGATGAGCCCCACACTCTCCATTTAACCATTCATGAGCGGAGGCGAGTTAACCCTCCCACATTATTCACGAGCGGAGGGGAGGG
>NW_027187370.1:2772923-2859531 GCF_028583685.1 Petaurus breviceps papuanus
AGGGGGGTGGGGCGCGTTGCAGGCTGGGTGAGAGAGGAGGAAAAGTTTAGAAGTTGATTATATTTGGTTATTCATGAGGGGGTGGTGCTGAAGGCGCCGGGCACGCCCCGCTCCTGGGCGGGTTCCAAATTGATTATTCATGAGGGCGCGCGGGAGGCAGCGGAGGAGGCGGTGGCGGAGGAGGCTGCGAGGGCGGGAAGGGGGCGGAAGCACCTCCTGGTCACGAGCCACCCCACTTCTCTGCCTTCCCCACTTCCTCCCACGCGGGGAGAACTTGAGGGGGATATCTTTTTTGTTTTAGAAAAATTTTTTTTTTAATTTAGGCTTCAAGTTGGGGGGGGGGGGAGCTTAAGAGGCCAAAAAAATCGACCCCGGCTCATTTTTCTGTGACACCCCAGGCAGGGAACTGTCAAGCCCTGTGGTAAAAAGTGAGCTGCGGGCGATTTCCTTGAGGAGAGGGTCTCAGCAGCTCGGATGGAGCTGAAGTGAGGAAGGGGGAGGCAGCCACCTCGGGACGCCGACTCCTCCTGGAGACCCTCCCCTTGTCCCCCTCCCGCCCTCTTCCCGGCCTGGAGGTCTTCTCAGAACTCTCCCCTAGGGGCTGGACCAGAGAGGCTCCTCGGCCAAGGCCTGGCCCAGCCTCAGAGCCTGGGGTGGTGACTGACCCCTGGACCTGGGCCTGCCAGGGCCTGTCTGCCCTGCCAGGGCTGCTGGCGTCATTCTTTAAAAAAGAAAAAAAAATTAGTTGTAACTTGATAGCTCTTCCCCCAGGGAAAATCCTTTGCTCTTGTAGGCTTTCAAAAGTTTGCTACTGTATCAAAAGCAAAAAAAAATTTTTTTTTAACATAATTTAAGTATTTCAGTAGATTGGTATGAAAACACCCAAGAGGACATTTGTAAGGACAGGGGGAAAAAAGTCTGAGGTATCTGGACTGTAAGCATAAGGTGGAGATGGACAAAGAAGCCCATCCTCTTCCTTAAGATTCAGGATTTGATTTCCTCATTCCTGAAAGGGAGATTGGACTATCCCAGCTCTAGGGTCTGTTCCAGCCTAAAGATAGGACATTAAGATCTTGTGCACGTGCAAGTGAGGAATAGTAAAAGGGGTTTGTTGTAAAGGGATCACTGATACTTGTTTTAGAGCGAGTTTATGGCAGAAGAAAGCATTAGTCTTTAGAGGGGATGAAAAAAGTGTGTATGTGTGTATAATGTAGCACTTTAAATTGATTTTTATTTCCCTAGTTTAAGTGGATGTCCCAGAAAGAAGACAAGTGATTATTGGACCTCAGTCATTGAAGAATTCAAGCTGCAGACCTTTATTAGTGTCATGTTTTAGTTGGAACCTCAGAGAAGTGTAAGCTATATTATGCTTTTCTATTTTCACTGACAGTCATTTGTAAATATAACAACAGTGACTTTTAAAAATACCTATTGATTCTTCTGTCTTTAGGGTATGATCTATAAAAAGTGATGCAAAAAGTTCTTTGTGGTGTTTTTAAGAGGTGCTAAAATTGCACATGAGCCAAGTAAAAAATTAAGCTTTGGGTTTATATTTCAAATATCATGTAACTAATTTAAGATAAGTTAAATAGAGTGCAGTTCCTTAAATGAGTATGTGACAAATTAGCTAGAGAAGTACTCTGGGCACAAAGCAGAAAATAAATTTTGTTCAGATATATTTTTAATGCTTTAGTGAAATGTCTTGATTGTTTAATTATTTTTAAAAAAGCATTTGCACTGAAGTTAAGTATTTTCTGAAGTGCAATAATCAAATCGCACAAATATCATGTTGAGCAATTTGGCTGTACATAAAGACTGACTGCTTCATTCAAGTAAATAACTATTGACTTTTATAAACCTTATCAGTAAATCTTCATTCTTCAAATCATTGTCATCTCTCATTAAAGAAAGTTAGTAATTCTTATCTTAAAATGAAATCAAAGGAAAATTTAGTTGTTTCCCATTAGAGTTCTATTCATTTAACAAGAGACTAATTGCATTGTATCTGTGAATAATAAAATATGTATTTGGAATTATAATCTCAGTATACTAGAGCCAGACAATTTAAATACAGTATAGACAATATTTGAAATCTATATTTTGTCTCTTTTTTGTTGTTCTTCCTTCAAACAAGGTACATGTTTGTACTTAGACAAAAAGAAAGATACTATTTTTAAAGACACATTAACTGCTTTCTGTTTACAATTATTTTGAAGCACCATGCTATTTGATGGAAACTCATGCTTTATATTAGCATTTTGATCTTTTTCATGGCACTTATTGACTTTTTCACAGTTGGTATGATTTTCCTTGTCTTAGAATATATTCAGTTAAGTTAAATGTTAAGCTTACCACTTATGTGCAGAGACTGTGCTAAATAGGAGCTATTGAATAGATAGAGTATACACAAAGATAAATAAGACATGGTCCTTGCCTTCATAGAATTTACAGCCTACTAAAAGAATTACTGCATGTATTTAGCTGACTATAGTACAACATGGATTGGCATATCATATATAAGAAGTGCAAAAAGTAATGACAGGTCCAAGGAAGGAAAGATAAATTTTGATTAGGGGAACACGACAGACTTAGGGATTAGGGAGGTTTATGGAGGTGGTGGTATTTGAGCTAAATCTTGAAAGGGTTTCAACAGACAAAGATGGTAGGAAGGACATTGAAGGCTTGGGAAACAATTCGGCCTCAGACACTTGACACAAAAACTAGCCATGTGACCTTGGGCAAGTCACTTCACTCCAATTGCCCTGCCTTCCCCCCTCCAAAAAAAAAAGTGTTGTTCAGAGAAAGGGGCGGCCAGGTGGCACAGTGAGTAAGAGCACTGGCCCCAGAGTCGGGAGACCTGGGATCGAATCCAGGCTCAGATACTTAGCACCACACCCAGAAATAACTGGCCGGGTAACCTTGAGCAAGTTACTTAACCCCAATTGCTTTAAAAAAAAAAAAAGGAGAGTTGAATAAATAAAGTGGCATCAAAGAAAAAACACTGACTAAGGTCAGAGACTCTGGGTTCAAATCCTGCCTCTTAAGCTTCCTATCTGTATCACGGTAGGCAAACCACTTAACTTCCCTGGGCTTCAGTTTACCTGTCTGTAAAATGAGGGGATTGGACTAGATCATTGGAATCATACTCAAATAAAATGGGAGCCACTAATTCCTAGATAAAGATCCCTGCTGGCTGCATATAACTTAATTTTAAAATATAATATTATCTATGTTTTGTTGTATCTTTATTTATTTTGTTAAATATTTCCCAATTATATATATAATACACACACACACACACACACACACACACATATATATATATATATATATATTTTTTTTTTTTTTGCTTTTTGGAGTGGGAAGGCAGGGCAGTTGGGGTTAAGTGATTTGTCCAAGGTCACACAGCTAGTAAGTGTTAAGTGTCTGAGGTCAAATTTGAACTCAAGTCTCCTGACTCCAGGGCCAGTGCTCTATTCACTGCACCACCTAAGCTGCCTCTCCCAATTATATTTTAATCTGGTTTCTACAATACTTGGAAATGTTGCTGGCCTCTCTATAACACCACTGGACTAGATGCTCTCTGAGGTTCCTTTTGGCTCTAGATAGTTAGGCTCTATGACCCTATAATTTTGATAATAGTGGGAATGATGGAGAGGAAAAATATCTGGTTCACATGCACCTATCTTTTAGCTAGTGAAAAGCCTTTGGCTGGGATTTACTGATTTAGAAATGTTTCAACTGGTAATGTTATTGTTGTTTAAGTCATTCTTCAGTTGATCTAATTCTTCATGACTTTATTTGGGGTTTTCTTGGCAAAGAGTGCTTTGCCATTGCCTTCTCCAACTCATTTAACAGATGAGGAAACTAAGGCAAACGGGGTTAAGTGACTTGCTGAGGGTCACACAGCTAGTAAGTGTCTAAGGCCAGATTTGACAGGAAGATGATTTTTATTCTATCTACTGCATCACTTAGCTGCCCTATTCAGCTGGCAATACCAAATGGCAAATGACTTAAGTACAAGAACTACACAAAGGTAACAACATAAACTACCTATGATATTAACTAAGACAGAAATTGTATCCCCTTTTTTATAGGAAGACATTTAGAGTCTATCAAGCTATCATTTGGGCATTCTTAAAAATCATAATATCATAGATCTAGAACTGGAAGTCACCTCCCAGTCCTCCTCATTTTACATTTTGTACAACCTCCTCATTTTGAAGATGAGGCTTAGACAAGTTAGGTAATTTGTATAAGGTCATGCTCAGCTAATAAGTAACAGAGGCAGGGTGGTTCAGTTTTTAAAAATAAAAAAGCTTGGGGCAGCTAGGTGGTTCAGTGAATTGAGCACTGGCCCTGGATTTAGGAGGACCAGAGTTCAAATGTGACCTCAGACACTTGACACATTTACTAGCTGTGTGACCTTGGGCAAGTCACTTAACCCCAATTGTCTTGCCTTCCCCCCTTCAAAAAAAAAAGAAAAGCAATTCTTTCTAGAGTCAGAGGACCTGAGTTCCAATCTTGCCTCCGATGTTTGCTACCTTTGTAACCTTGGGCAAGTCACTTAACCTCCTAGCGCATCAGTTTCTTCATCTGTAAAATGAGGGGGTTGGACTAGATGGCCCCAGAGGTCCCTTCCATCTTTAGATCTATGATTCTAAGAGCTGGTATCCAATTAAATCCAACAAGCACCTGCTAGGCTATATGTTAGGTTCTGGGGACATAAAGATAAAATAAAAAGTCTATGTTTAATAATCTTATATTCTCTTGGGGAGGGAGGGAATAACATGTACACAAATAAGCAAATACAAAATATATACAAAGTAAAGGGAAGTGAGAAAATGTCTGTGAAACATTTTGTGAACCTTAAAAGAAATGTCTGCTACTTTTATTATTTCTGGCCAGAGAGTTTAAGGAAAGTATAATGGAGGAGGTTGCCTTGGGGAAGTGACATCCCTTCTCCAGGCCTCAGTTTCCTCATCTATAAAATTAGAGTTGGAGATCCTTTACAATTCTAAATCTTATGATGCTAAGCAAGCCCAACCAGGGAGAGTGAATAGAATGTCAGTTAATATAGGTGGAAGTGAGGGCTAAGAAGGAAGTCATTCCAGGCTTTGGGAGAACCATATGAGCAAAGGAATGGAGATAGTAAAGTGAACTAGTCAGTGGAACAAAGAGTATCTAGTTTGGCTGGAGCAAGAGGCAAGGATACAACAGTAAGGTAGTGCTGGATTCATTCCTAATCTTCATCTTCTTTTAATCTTTCCATTGCTTTGATTCTCTTCCTTCTATGTGCCCCCTTTTTTTTAAACTAGGAGGAATTTATGGGATAAATAAAAGGATGACATCCATTATAAGTACCAGCTTCACCTTGATTCCCAACCAGAAATACAGACGTAGCAACCGACGATCCAACCATTCTTACAACATCCTTGGCCCAGATTCTCAAAATTTATCAACACTTGGGGATTTTAAAGCATTACCATTAGAGCTTTTCCAAATAATTTTGGAATATCTGTCAGGTAAGGTTTTAGGACAGGAAATATTGCTAAACTATAGAATTCACCATTTCCATTTTCCCTAAGAAACTATGCTTTTCAATGGGTTGTGTGGCATTTTTAACATATTTCAACCTAGCTTAAACTGGTTTCTAAATTTAATTTTCTGATAAAGAACAATAGATGCCTATGACGGGTTGGGAGGGGGGAGAGGTACCCCAGCCTTTTTTTGGTTCCTTTATCCCTTGGCTTTAGGTAACCTTCTTATAACTCCACTTCCAGTTCAATATGAACGGAAATAAATTCTTTGTTTACCAAACATATGCACATAAAAGAACAAAGAGATTAATTTTTCAGAAAACAATTTGAATATAAATAAAATTTTAATATCATAAAGTTGTTAAATGTTCATCAGAAAGCTAAATAAATTTGTGAGATCCTAAAATCTGTTTCTTGTCATTGAACAATTTTATTCATAGTAGGTATTTTTAACCTGGGATCAATGTATTTTTATTTAAAAATATTTTAATATCTGTATTTCAATATAGTTGGTTTCCTTTGTAATCCTATATATTTTATTTTATGCTTTAAAAAATTATTCTGAGGAGTCCAGACTCTCAAAGGATCTATGACACAAAAAAAGTTAAGATCTAATTTCTGGAAGAGATACCTGCATATTATATTAAGCCTCCAGTTTGTTTCTTGTTTAGGATTTGAATAAAAAAGAACTGAGAATACTTATTCAGGAGATGAATTTTAATAAACTTTATTAGACCTAAGCATGTTTAGTAAGAATGGAATATTTTCTAAGGGTACACCAAAAATTCTGTGGCTTCACTGATTGAAATCAGTTCAAAGTTCCTGTTTATTTCAGAGGTCAATTAACTTATCTTTCACTTGATCACTGTCACTGATTTCTTCTAGACCAACATAAAAAGAATTTTGTAACAAGCCTCAATTCATTTTGTTTTGATCAGTAGGAATTATCCCTTCACCTGTCTCAAATTTTTCATATGTACTATTTTTCAGATGCCTTTTTCCTTTTCCACTCTAAGCTCTCCTCTTCCACATTCTCTTTACAATCCACAAATTAATGAACACTACTGCTTTGGTAATATTTCAATAGGATAATATAGTTTTTTACCAAACATTCCCCATAAACCCTTGACAAGCTTCTCATATCCACAATAGATACTGTTAAGGTCTGTTAAGGGGTCCCCTGAACTTGTCACATACCCCAGATTGAGAATATACCAGATATACCAGAAAGTAACTCCAACTCCTTAAGGCAGGGCCCTAGCTTTATTGAAGTAATTTTATTGTTACATGTTCCTAATATATTAGTAAAAGAAAAGAATTCATATTTTCCCACGTTTTTAATAGTTTGTTAATGTGTTCATTTGTATGATTAGTTCTATGACTAGATAAGTATAGCAAAAGTTAAATTCTTATAGTTAAGCTGGTTATATTGGGTTTTGTTGTTTTAGTGAAGGATATCAGCATGCTAAGCATGGTGTCAAAAACCATCAGCCACCGCCTTATTAATTACATCTCAACCTCATCTGGAAGCAGACGGCTTTTACAGCAAGATTTTCATAACCTGGAACTGTCTGGCAGAAGACAAGGCTCCTATATGCTGGAACACTACAGATCTCTAGGTGACCTATGAAATGAGAATTATAACAAATAGAGAGCTACACTTAATTAGGGGGATTCTGTTATAAAACTCTTTTGCCAGTGGGAAGTGGGGATATTTTCCAACTATTGCCTGGTATATGGATGATTCCATTACTTTTAATATGATCTTTTTTCATTAATTATATATTTCCTCCTAACTATGACTCCAACAGTTCTTTTGTTATTTTTTATCTTCAAAGATAAGTGTAAAAGAGTATATTTAAAAGGAACAAAAGTATGTGGTCACTTTTTCTCTTTTTGTTATGTGGCTTGAATTGGAGAGTAAGAGTTTAGGGAACTGATATTTCTGTGCAGCAGCTTCCTCTGAAACATAATGAATGAGCATTATCTCTAAATCTCTTATCCCTTTCAACCATATTCTAATCCTATAATGAAAAATGAGTCAAGATTTTAAAATAATATATTAAATAAAATCACTTATTCCCTAATAAGAAGTCATGATTTCCTTTTTAAAAAATACTATCCACATTTACTAATAAATTATATATTTTAAATTGCCCTTATCAAAGGGAAAATCATTTATCTTTTTTTCTTCTAGTTTACTGTTTTCATTCTCTCTAAGAGGAATAATGAAATAAATATCTAATTTGGACCCTACTGATGAGCATCAATTTAATCACAAAATTGCTGTATATAATTAACCTTAGCATAATAACAAAACCAAAATATATCAGGGTGAAATTCAGAGCTAAATAAAGACAAAAGAGCAAACTAAGCAAATGTTGTATTATTGTAGCTCAAGAATGCCTAATTTTAAGATAATTATCAGTAAGACTCCAAGCATAAAATAAGAATATTTAAATATAATAAAAATATTTAAATATATAAATATAAAATATATATATATCTTTAACTAAGACAAGTATAAATTTTGTTGTATAATCTTACCATATTTGTTCAATGTCAATAAACCAAATTAATGAAGATTAACTGAATTTAGCCATTATTTTTAGCTATTATTATAAATTATATATTTCTTCAAAGTTTATGGAAGGGGGGCAGCTAGGGCTCAGTGAGTAAGAGCGCTGGCCCTGGAGTCTGGACGACCTGGGATCAATTCGGGCCTCAGATACTTAACACCCACACACACACAAAAACTGGCCTTGTAACCTTGGGCAAGTTACTTAACCCCAATTGCTTTAAAAAAAAAAAAAAAGCTTATGGGAGGGCTTTTGAAATGCTTATTTCAATATTTGATTTTAATCAAATGAAAGAACAAATCAGTACAGTTTTTTTTTCCACTATGGTCAAGTCTCTGCTACTTAAACAAAACAGCATTCCTCATTAGCCTGAATTTCCTGATTTCCTGAATTCTTGAATTAGTTGTAAAATAATAATCTTAGATTTCTATAGCGTGCTTTACATTTCATCTCATTTGACCATATACTTACATTTGATTCACATTACTTCAAGCTTCCATTTTGCTTTAACTGTAGATAACCTAGTTCTTCAGGTTTCTTAATGTTCAAGTGCATGGACCATTTTTTCTTATTGCTGTTCTTCCCTGATCTTTTATTGATTTCAAGCAGTAAGATAACATTTTCAGAATCTTTCACTCTGAAGATTGTGAATTTTAATTTACTGCTTTCACACAAGAAACAGAGCAGATGGCTAATATGGAGAGAGCATTGCATCTAAGTCTATTTTTGTAGCAGGAAAAAAAAATTTAGGAACTTGGTCTGTAACTGCTCTGAGCACCTGTGTCTAAAAAACAGAAAAGAAAAATTAGCTAGTACTGTTAACATTTTATGAATACAATATGCCTTGAAAATAAGGTTTACAGGAAGCAACTAATGTTCAATTACAGCTTCTTCACTAGAGACCAAGTAACAAAATATGAAGGGGAAACACTCACCACTGAAAAAGTCTATTTATTACATATAAAACTAAGCAATGTCAATGTTTAAACTCATATTTGATCATAAGTTGTTCAAATAGAGTAATTTTAAAATATTATATCAGTAGAATTTACAAGTTTATATAACGTTTTAAAATCTTTTATTTTTTCCAATGACATATAAAAACTATTTTTATCCTTTTTTTTAAATTTTGAGTTCCAAATTCCTACCCTCTTTCCCATCTCCCTTCATTGAAAAGGCAAGCAATTTGATATAGATTATGCATGTGCAGTCATGCAAAACATATCTCCATATTAGTCATGCATAACATTTTAAATGGAAGAATTATTACATTTGTCTTGTGTTTAGGATTTTCCCCTCTGAAATAAGTTTATTTTCAGAATAAGGATAAGTAGATCATATCTTTCAGAAGACTGTTTAACATTTCCATTTTAGGAGTACAGTCCATGTAAAGTCATAGAAAGCACATAATCCACTTACTGGCACTGTAGCAATAACAGTTCAAAATGCAAAGTTCTATGGAAAATTAAATATTTTTTTAAATTATCTGAAAGCAATACTTTAAAACCTTTATATGATCTCCCCAAATAGGATATTTTTGAAGGAAAAGTTTTTAACATAGTCATTATCCTATACCAAATACTTTGTACTAACAGAACTACTTCCAACTTCTGGAATTTTAAATACTTAGTAATTTTAAATTTCTACATATTTGGAGAAAAGGCTAAACTTTTTCCAACTCTAGCGAGGTTCTTCATTGACAACAGAGTACTTTTTTGTACTTCCCTATAGAGACAAGATGTCACGATATATAGGTTTCTTTGATGTATCTTCAAATTTTACTCATCATGCCTTTTTTAATCCAATATTTTTCCACATTTGCAACGTTAGAATCAATATCACATTTTACTATACTATGTTTTTATAAGCAATTCCATAACATAGTATAATAAAAAAAGATGTTTGCATATGAAACTGCAATATCCTATTTTTGCAGAATATCGCCCTGGGTGTCATAAATGGACACTAAAACAACATAGTCTTGAACCTCCTTGACAAATTTTGTCTTACCAGCTCACTTGGCATAGTATTACTTTGATATATTCAAGAGACATGTGTCTACTTGGTCTGTTCAAATTATCTGTCATTTTCTTATATGTGTATCTGTTTCCTTTCTCAGGTTTATTGTTTAAAAGGTGTACATTGCTGCTGCCCACAAAAGAAAGGCTAAAGTACATTCACAAGATACTCTCAGAAGTAAGAATACATTTTTATTTCTGAATGTTTGCACAAATTTATTTTAAAATAAACATATTTTATAACTGCCTTGCAAAAAATTTTAATCTACTTCTTGTAATTTTCAATTCTTAGGATGATAAAGTATACTGAAAAATTATTCATAATGATCAGGTGCTTTATGTACTCAGATATTATAAAATATAGACATGTTTATCTTGTTTTTTAATCACTTCTTAAATATAACTAAAATAAAAAATTTATTCAAATTCATGGGATTTCTCTGGGAAAGTATAAAAAGCATCCTGCTTGGAGTAAAAAAATCTGGATTCATTTTCTAGCTTAAGATATTTCCTAGCTACATATTGAAGGAAAATCACTTAACCCTTTAAATCATAGTTTTCTCATGTATAAAATATGGATAACAATACTTGTACTACTTACCTTATAGGGTTGCTATGTAGAAAGCACTATAAAGTACTATATAAATCTGAGCTATTATGATTTCCATGGATTTTTTTATTTACATTGAAATTATAATGTTTTTTTTCATGAAGTTTGATTTTATTTTCAAAGGAATATCCACCTTCTTGTCTCCTATGTCCCCTTTCCCTTTCCAGTCCCCTTCCATCCACCCCCTCATTGAGAAAGCAAGAAAAACAAATGCCTGTTACAAACATATATAGTCAAGCAAAACAAATTCCAGAATTGATAGGTCATATCCAGAAAAAAATGTCTTAATCTGCACTCTGAATCTGCCTCATTATCATGAATACTTTCCTTCTGTTACTATATTGTAATAGTCTTTTTTTATTTAAAAAAAAAACTTATTCTTTAGACATCCAGAAAAAGAGTAAAATTAATTTTAATCACGAAACATCAATTTTAGAAGATACCAGTAATAGTTTTATAAATTTATGACAACACTGTTGGATATAGTACTCAAAAACTTTCACTATATAGAAACGATCATCTAAATGAAGTAATTCCATCTAATATATTAAGTGCAACTTGTGAGGTTCCTACCTGCATTGGTAGAAGTAGTTCCTTCATCTAGAAGTTCCTTATACTAATAAAATCATGAATCTAGTCAGAGTCTATCTAGTTAATAGGGTATAAAATATTTCTTATATATTATTTATTATGCTGGTATGGTATTCATTTGAAAGGGAATTTTGGCCTAAATGGTTGTAATATCTTTAAAACTGACCTTTCTGGCTTTCTGTGACTCCCTTCTCCAACACATTCTATACAATGACCTAAGGTTTATCTTCCTTGAATATAATTAAAAATTCATAAAACCTTACTATTTTCTTGATATATTCCCATGTAAAAACTTTCAAGATTTTCCTGTTTTTTGCATGATAAGATCCATTTGTTTAACTCTATCTCCTGTCCAATTTGCCCTGTCTAACCAATCCAACATGAACCTTCTGTAGGCGAACAGTTCTCCTTTCTGTTCCCGAAATATACCATATTAATTTCTGCCTCCTTACCTTTGACCACTATTTTGCCACTTGAAATGTCTTCCCTCTCCTCTCTGCCTACCTAAATTATGCCAGTTTTTCAAGGTTAAGTCCCATTTCTTTCATGAAGGCTTTCTCATTGTTCCTACCCCAAATGAATTTCTTTCTCCACTGAACTCTTATGACAAACTATCTTATATTATTACTTAACTGTGTAAAATTATCTCCCCTAAAGAAATTGTAACTTTCTTGGGAGTATTTAATAAGGCTGGGTTTTTTTATCTACCATGCACAGATATAGTATATAGCCAGGTATTCAATAAATGTTATAAAAATGAATTTGAAAGTCAAACTGTTGCAGTCTAATTGATGAGGAAATAACAGCTGTTCTCTTTATAGGTTTCATGTTTTAAATTCAGTGGTTGTGGAATTCCTATGCAGTGTTTAGGATTGCCATGTTATGGAATGTTTTTACAGGTACTGTACCTTTTTAAGCAAAGGAGAAAAAGCATTTTTTATTAGTAGTAAATATAACATAGAAGTGTGTCCTAGGGCCAAGTAATCGAGGTTGAAATAACTCTAAAGAAAACAACAATAAATAATTGAACTTTTTACTATATTATTATGTTATAGGCAGCATATCTCATATATTCACCAACTACATTGCTCTGACCAACACTATTTTGTAATCATTAATACATTTTACTAAATCCATCCATTAAAATTGTGAAATTCTAATGTCTTTGACCAATTGCCCATTTATCATATTGTTCCTACAGGTCACTAGCTTCCCTTGATAAGGTTATTTCACCAAAAGTTGTGATATACTGTGGTCCTAAAATACAGTATACATCTAATGAACTCAAAGACTTGGGCTAACTCTTTAAAATATATCACAAGCATTGGTATATCTATATTCTCAGAAATCATTGTTTTTGTTGTTGAAACTATTATTTCAATAAAATGTTGTAATATGGCTAATCTTGTAAACAGGAAAGGTAAAGACCAATAGATTCTGAGCCTATATTTAGGGATACGT
The DNA here is from genome assembly GCF_028583685.1 of Petaurus breviceps papuanus. Lineage (NCBI taxonomy): Eukaryota > Metazoa > Chordata > Mammalia > Diprotodontia > Petauridae > Petaurus > Petaurus breviceps. The sequence goes on from NW_027187370.1 coordinate 2,785,723, forward strand.
TTTTTAAAAAATCTGAACACTTTTCTAAATTAATCTACTGGAAGCAATTCTAAATAACTTAAAGAAGACATTTTTAAATGGCAGAAATTCAATTGAATTATTCTAGTAAAGAATTTATGTACCTAATTACCTTTTTGTTTTTAATTTCTTTTTTAACAAATGTCTGACTTAGTTCTGCTATTTTTCACAATAATCATAAATTTTAGCTGTAATAAACTCTTCCACTGCTTACTACATGTAAATGTCATAAATGAATGCTAATATTTATAATATTTTAACTACTGGTAGATGATAGGTGTTTTTTTTTTCACTACAATCTGTCAATAATTCTAAAACTAAGTACCACGGTATAATTCTGAGTGAAATCCCTATATCAGTGTTCCTGAAATCTTTTTTTTTAAGTAGACCTTTTTAAAGAATCAAATTTTGTTCAGTATACTATTGTTACAGTTTAGGTGTCAGTTCAGGTGTCAAAGTTCAAGTCACAATGCATACAATAAAATAATAAACTTTATGTACAGCAGCTTCAGGTGTCATTTAGAAAGTCCATTGAAAAAAAATATTTCCTTTCACAACAAAAGAAAGGAATCTGGATTTGGAGCATCTTAAGATATTGTTTATGAAAACTTTTTCCTGTATATATGGAAAATCCATAATGGATGAAAACAAAATATGCTGCAAATCATCTTTACGAAAAGCAAAAGTGACCTGAACTTCAACTTGATGGCCTGCATACCTGCAATGTTTCCTTTATTTTGTTATCTTTAGACCTTAACAGCAGGTTGGGATGAGTTGGAGTGCCATCGTGTTTATAACTTCCTATGTGAGTTGACTAATCTACCCCGCAAGGTGCAGACAGTTGTTTGCAGTAAACCAGGTAAAGATATGATATTCAAATAGAGTATTTTAAAAGGGAAAAAAAAATAGAGACCAAGATTCAAAAGCAGATTCAGTAGCCCAACACAATATTGAAAAATTTAATTTTACTTACCACTTTCATTTATTCCAGACTAATCTTTTTACTGTCTCCTGAACATCGTTTGTAGATTCCTATTTTAATGCCACATTTATGTCACCATTATTCATCATATTCTGCCTTGTCTTGTTAGATGAGACATTATACACATGAAAGAGTAAGTAGTCTGAAGAAATTGTAAGCTCCTTGAGAGTAGGAATTGTATTTTATACTCTATTGTATTTCCCCATAGCACCTAGAACATGGTAGGTTTTCCATAAATATATTGATTTATTAAAAAGTAAACACAGTCAATTTAGACAACCTTTTTGATTCAGTTCAGTTCAACAAATATTAAGTGTCTTCTTTGTGCAAAGTAGTTTGCTGGTTAGTACGGGGAATACAGAGACAAAAAGAAAATAATTATTGCCCTCAAGTTTACATTCTATGGGGGAATACAACATGTATACAAATTAGTGAATAAAATTTGAAGGGGGAGAGAGCACTAACAACTGGGAATACTGGAGAAGGCTTTGAGTTAAACTTTGAAGGAACATAATGACTAGGAAAGATAAAAATGAAGGACTGCCTTTTAAGACTAGAGGACAGGTAATGTGAATGGGAGGAAATAGAAATGTTGAGTTGTAAGGAACACCTAGTAAACCAATTTATCTAGAACAGATAGTATATAAAGTTGAGGGAGTAATAATGAAATTAGGCTAGAACCAAATTATGGAGGGCTTTAAATACTAGATTTAGGAGAATGTATTTAATCCTAAAAGTAATAGGAAGATGCCAAAGATTTTTGTACAGGAAAATGAGATTATTACTCATGAGGAAGATTATTTTGGTAATTGTGTGGAGAATCAATTAGAAAGGAAAAAGATTGGAAACAGGAGGAAATTAGGAGACTACTACAATAATCCTGGTGAGAGGTGATGAGGGTTTGAGATAAAGTAGTAGCTGAATAAGTGGGGGGAAAATGGGATAGGTGCAAGATATGTTGTGGAGTTAGAATTGACAGGACTTGGCAAGTGAGTAGATAAAAGAGGAGAAAGGGAGAAAGGGAGAGCCATGGGTCACTCCAAAATTAAGAATCTGAGTGCCTCAGAGAATGTGGTAGTATCATCAACAAAAATAAAATTGAAAGTAGGAGGGTAGATGGGGAAATAGATGGGGAAGAAATCTATTTTGGTGATGTTGAGTTTGAGATGCCAGTGAGGCACCCAAGTAAAGATATCCATCAGGGAGCGGAAATTGGAGAACAGAAATTCTTGAGATATTAGGATTAGGATGTTATAGATTTGGGAAACATCTGAATAGAGATGACAATTGAATCCATGAAAGTAAGCGATATCACTGAAGGAGAATGAGACAGACTGAGACAGAACTAGGACTGAATTGTGGATAATGCTCATGCTTAGACGATGAGAGATAGATGTTGAACCAGCAAGAAAACTGGAAAAAGAATGATGAGACAAGTAAGTGAAGAAGCAAGAAAGAACAGTGCCACAAAAAAGAAGAGAGGGGAGAGCTTCAGAGAAATCAAAGAGGCTGTGAAGGGCTGTGAAGTCACTGGTAATTAGAAAGAATACTTTGAGTAGAAAGGTGGGTGGGGCTGAAAGCTAGATGGCACAGGACTAAGAAGTGAGTCAGGGTGAGGAAGAGGAGGCATTGAGTCTAGACAAATCTTTCTAGGAGTTTGGCAGTGAGGAGGAGAGAGCTAGGATGATATCTAGAAGGAATTATAGTTTTGAGGAAAGATTTTTGAGAATGGGGTAGATCTGGGGTGGGGAACCTATGGCCTCAAGGCCACATGTGACCCTCTAGATCCTCAAGTGAGGCCCTTTTACTGAATCCAAATTTCACAGAACAGATTCCCTTAATAAAAGGATTTGTTCTGTAAAACTTGGACTGTCAAATGGCCATACCCAAGGACCTAGAAGGCCACCTGTAGCCTTAAGGCCACGGGTTCCCTCCCCTTGGGGTAGATGTTGCAAGTTTGAAGGCAATGAAAAGGAGCCAATAGATAGGTAGAGATTGAACATAAGAGAATTATGGATGGGGACATAATTAATTAGCCCCTAGAAGAGACAGCAAGATATGGGATCTAGGACCCAGGCCACAGCATCAGGTAATGGGATTAACTCTGACAAAGAGAAGGGTCTTCTTCTGTGATGACTAGGATAGGAAGAGAGGAAAAGTAAAAATTTTGGAAGGTTTTTGAGATGTGAATTAGAGGAAATGAGGGGAGTACATAATTTATGATTTCAATTTTTTTTTTTTAGCAAAGCAGGCAAGCTTATTTGCTGGGGGAGGGAAGACCAGGTAAGCAGCCACAGGAGGCTTAAAGAGAAAGAATAAGGTTTGAAGCAGTCACTGTCGGAAGTGGAATGGAGGAAGAATCAAAAAGAATAAAAGATTGCAATGTAGCAATGGAGCTATAGTTGGGATCAGATAATATCATTTTACATAGTGAATCCAGTATTCACAACTATATGACTTCCTTTAGCAGTGTTTGATAAAGTTAGGCATTGAGAAAGAGATTATGGGAGTGGCTTAAGGGGCTCAATGATCCACCACTTTGTTGTATTAGACTGGTGGAAACCTTTTATTCTATATTGATTAATGATGTGATACATTCCTTCCACGTTACTCTATGTACTCTTTTTTTATTGGAAATCCCATAAGGTTCTGACCAAATTGTTCTGTCTTTTTGTTAGCCATGTTCCTAATTTTGAAGTATAGAACAGGGCAAGAACAATGAGCAGATTAGCAAAGCTAGAAAATTGGAGCAGTTTAAGAGAAGACTCTTAGATTACTTCTTGTTTAAAGATTTCAGCTTTTCAAAGATCTATTATTTTTTTGAAGGTTTACTTTATCAATGTAGATTGCAATCTCTCTACACCATAGTAGAGAATCTATAAATTTCTGTCACTTAAAAAAGGTATCATTTGCTAGACAGTTTTCTTTTTTTTTTTTTTTTTAAAGCAATTGGGGTTAAGTAACTTGCTCAAGGTTACACGGCCAGTTATTTCTGGGTGTGGTGCTAAGTATCTGAGCCCAGATTTGATCCCCAGGTCATCCCAACACTGGGGCTGGTGCTCTTACTTGCTGAGCCACCTAGCCGCCCCTGCTAGACAATTTTCTGATGATTAATTTAGCCTGTTTGGACAGCTGACATACAGTCCATCAGGCCCATACTTGAAGCCTTTGTAAAATTTTGTAAGACCTGCCAAAACTTGCATTTTAGTGGCAGAGTGTGAGAACCTACAGTTTCCTTCACAACACAATGAGGTATCAAAGCTGTACTTTATTGGAGATTCTGACTTGATAACCATTTAGAATCACTCAGTAACCACTGTGGGTATTGCCTTGCTTCTGATTCTCCTGAAATTTTTTGAAGGTAAAATTTTCTAATTTCTTTCTTAGGAAGTGCCCGAAAATTGGAGTTAAGGATTAGACTATTCTGTCGGAGTGTCCTACTAGATCATTGGATACAGCAAAGTGATTCTGCCTTTTGGTTGACTCGAATACTAAAACCATGGCCAATGGTGAATCAGGCACGACTGCTCTATATAATCTTTGGACCTTCATCTCAGGATGGTAAACACTCATTTTTTCAGTAAAGTCACATTTCTGGTTAATTTTAGTAATTTTAAAGGAGAAATATCATTTTATTATAACTATTTGGTAATCATGCTATATTTCATGATTAGGCAGGTATATCTATGGACCATTAGTGAGGGGAAACACAGTATTCCCTGGGGTAACCCATTTACTTTGTGTCAACCTAACTCTTAGGAAGTATTTCTGTATATTAAACCCAAATGTACCTCTCTGCAGTTTCTTTTTTTTCTTTGCTTAATTTTATTTTTTTTACAAGCATTTACTTTCCATCCTATTGCCCTGCCCCTATAAAACCATAAAAATAAAAGAACCATAAACAGAAAAACTCCCATAATAAATATGCATAGTCCAGGAAAACAAATTCCCATATTGGCAGTGTACAAAAATGAATGTCTCATTCTACATTCCAAATCTATCACCTATATGGCAGAAAATGGTTAGTTATGTTTCATCTTTGGTCTTTTGGAATCATGGTTTGTCATTGCATTGTTCAGAATTCTAAAGTTTTTCAATGCTGCTTTTCTTTTTTTTTTTGCCATTGTATAAATTGTTCAGCTTCATCTGCTCACTTCATTCTTCATCATTCATAGAGAACTTCCTAGTTTCCTCTTAAATTTTCCATTTTATAATTTCTAATGGTATAGTAATATTCTTTTATATTCATATGCTATAGTTTATTTAGATATTCCCCAATGGGTAGGCACCCTTGTAGTTTCTAATTTTCGCTACTATCAAGAGTCACTATACATATATGTGTGTATATACATATATATTGTATATTTGGATCTTTTTCCTCTTTCTTTGATCTCTTTGGGGTGTAGTATTGCTAGGTCAAAGATTTTGAGGGCATAGTTCCAAACTGCTAGCTCTACAACAATGTATCAGTGTGCCTGTTTTCCCACAGCCCCTCTAACATTTGTCATTTTTTTATTTTTGTCATCTTTGCCAATCACAAAGGTGTAAAGTAGAACTCAGAGTTGGTTTAATATACATTTCCTTAATTATTAATGATTTGAAGCAATTTTCATATGGTTGCTGATAGCTTGGATTTTGTCCTTTGAAAACTGCCAGTTTATATCCTTTGATAATTTTATTTTATATTAGGGAATGTCATTTGTTCTCATAACTTTGAAACTATTCCTTGTGTACCTTGGATATGAAACCTTTATTAGAGAAACTTGCTAAAGAGATGTTTTCCCTATTATGTTTCCCCTTTAATTTTGACTGATTTTGTTGGTACAAAAGCTTTTTAATTTTACATAATAAAAAAAATGTCTATTTCATCTTCTGTGATTCATTCTATCCCTTGTTTGGTCATGAACTCTTCTCCTATCCATAGATCTGAAAGGTAATTTCTTCCTTGCTCTCCAAATTTGTTTATGATGTCATCATCTATACCTAAGTTACATATCCATTTGGAATTTATCTTAGTATTTAGTGCAAGAAGGTAGTCTATATATAGCTAATTTCTTCCACACTGTTTCCATTGTTCCCAGAAATTTTTATACAGGTATATTTTTATGTTAGCTTATATTAACTTTAAGCTTCAAAGAAGGAAACTGTTATGTTCATTATAAAATATATTTCCATTAACTCCAATTTTTAAATTAAAAAGGTGCTATACATTTTTTTCAGTATTCAATCAATTCTTTGTTGTCTAGGTAATTAGAAGAGAATAACGCAACTAGTAATCCAAAAGAACAGTTAAAATATATATTTGTCTTTTATAATGTATTGTGATGTATGTGTACTCATATGTACTTTTTCCTTCCTACAAGCAGATAATTTTTAAATTGACATTATTTATATTAAAAATATTTATAAAGGTACTAAGGATAAACATTTTTTAGTATAAATTAGTGTTTAATATTTATTTGATAAAAAAATTCAACAAATTTACAAAAGTCCTATTTTTCTCCATCCATTTTTCAGTAGCATTATCTTTATACTTACTAAAACAACCTTTCTTTTGGTTCCTTTAAATGCTGTTAATATTTTTCCTCATTCTAATAAGAAAGATTTTAAAGTTATATTGCAATCTAAACTGACCTCCCATTATGAAAGTTCAAATAAATGTAATGTGCTTAAATAATGGGATTTCATTTTCTAATCCTATTTATTTTTTTAAATTAACTAAAACCATCTGCCTCTCAAAGAAATTTTGTCACATTTTACTTGTTCCAATTATTCAGGACAGGTGGTTTGGCAGAAAATGACAGAAGGACCTACAGATGAAACCAGTCTAAAAGGCTTAGCTGATGCCATTAAATTACTGTATGACACTGACACTAAAGAGTGGACAGCAGATGATGTAATCAGTCTTGTAGATGAACTATCAGGTAAAACTGTATGTTAACCAATATTGATTTTTTATTTAAAATTCTGCTATCAGAGCACAATTATTAAACATAAGGCAGTTTCTACAGGGAATAAATTTCCTATTTTAAATCATAATACTCAAATATTTGGTTAGTAGTGAATTTAGGGAGCTTAATTTTAAAGTTGAAGAGAATGGATTTAACTTAGTCCAAATACCAGCTATACAGTTACATATATGCATATACAATTTACAGATTCTTTGTTGAACCATAGTAAATTAATCATATCAGACCTCAAATTCTATCCCTGCAGAGGATTACTGTTTAAGGATACATAGGGGAGAAAACTCTCCACTTGCCAGTCCTATAGGGAAGGGAAGAGTAGTTTCTGACCCCTGTACAATCCTAAAGAAAGGTATACAGCTTCATACCATCCTACCTTGTAATATATGAGTCAAAGAGTTGGAATAAACATATTACTAGTATATCTAGAGTAGCTACGTGACATTAAAAATTTTATTCTGGTCAAATATTATAATTGGAAAAACTGAAGTATTTTATGAGTTATTCTCTTGGTATTCATTTTCTCTTCAATAAAATTACGTAATATATGTGTTTAATAATGATTACTGCTACCATTTGGACAATTTCTTGTTAAGTAATTTTTTTTTCCTACAACAAAAGTGGTTCCTCGAGAATGGCTTCTGGAGAATAATGCGCGTCTCCTTATCCTAAGTGGGAATAATATATGTTTCACCTTCATGGCTAGCAAAGCTGTGAATGGACGGGCCAATGAACTAGCACGGATGATAGTCTTTTTGGCTTTGGTAAGTACAGAACAAAGTCTCTTCTAGTACCCAGACATTTAATACTGTATTCACCACCACCTAAAAACCTGATGGATCACTCTCCCTGTGTAACTGAAATATACTTAAAATATCAATTATTTTGAGAGATTAAGAATGTTAAGTATGTCTTAAAATATCATGTTTTCAAAATATATACAATAAACTAACATCTTCTGAAACATACTTCATATATCTTCCTCCCTATCTTATCCACTCCCCCTTCCAATTCATATCCACCTTAGGAAGACAGAAGTAAATGCTAGACCTTTAGTGATCATCAGTCCCTTCATTTGACAGACAAGAAATCTTAGGTCTAGAATGAGTACCCTACTCACCAAAGGTCAATCAGATAATTAGTAGCACAACCAGAATTCAGTTTCTCTGACTCCAAATCTAATGTTCTTTTTTATTATACCATGTGACTTTTTTGCTTTTTTGCTTTTTGGAGGGCAATTGGGGTTAAGCGACTTGCCCAAGGTCACACGGCTAGTTTTTGTGTTGTGTCTGACGCCGCATTTGAACTCAGGTCCTCCTGACTCCAAGGCCGGTGTTCTATTCACTGCTCCACCTAGCTGCCCCTCGATTTTTTTTTTCAAAACGTAATAAAAAAAAAAAACCCAACACCTCCTCCAGGAATACTTTCCTATTTAACTTCACTTAAATCTAAGCATTCCTTTTCTCTAAAACTTCTATAGTTCAGTTTGTATTCTGTCTCAACTCTATGATTCTAGAATCTTTACTAATATTTGTAAGTCATTTGCCTATGTATATGTTTCATCACCCCTAAAGGACTATAAAATCTTTGAGGGAAGGGATTGTCTTTTTATTCTTTAGGACCCTAGTGTGGTGTTTTGTATGTAGGAGATATTCAGGAAGTGCTTGCTGTCTGACTGATAATAATTAGTTATCTATATTCTGATCCAGTTTTTCATGATATATATCTGCTACACATGATGAACTGGTCATCTGAAAGGTTAGTGAATAAAATTTACCCCCTTTATGAGCAACTTTAGCTACAAATATGCTGTCATCACTTTTAACTATTATAGGTAAATTAGTATAAATAACCTCTAACCTATGATATATGTTAAAATTTTAGATTTTTTTAAAAAGGTAGTAACTTTTCCTATAATGGTTCTTAGGTTAAGTAATAATGTTTTGTGACAATCATGGACTTGAATATCTCTTTAGCTGTGTTTCTCAAAATTAATTGAGCTGTGAAACACTTTTAGACTTGCAATAATATTAATAAAAGCCCTATATGCTGGTGGGATTGGAGGAAGGAAGATGGGAATAATTCCATAATTAATATTTCAGATGGAAAAATATCCCTAGCATCAAAATGTTCTTATGTAATCTCTAATCACAGCATGTAAGACACTGGGGTTCTACAGAATACATTGTAAAGGAATGATTTAAAGCATTTTTTTTCCAAATTAGCACCTTTTGAATGAGATATTAGATGAAAGTATTTTTCATTCTGGTGTTACATAGCTAAAATTGAGCATTTTTCAAGGCACATCATGACCCAACACAGTGGTATACTTTAAAAATCAACAATAATATTTTTCTTTCTTGTAAAATGTATCTATGAAAGTCAAAGAATGATACTATAGAAAGTAATTATATCTAGTTCATCATTCCCTTTACAATTATCCCTTCTACATCTTGACTTTCCTCATCATGGTGTTGATATATCTTGGGTCAGCATAAGAAATTAAATGGGAATTTTGGGAGAGTTTTGCAGAAGCTGCAGACAACACATGAAGGCCAGTAGACGACACAGAGTCTATGATCAAATTCTTAACTCAAATTTTATTTTAATTTTTTTTAAGCAATTGGGATAAGTAACTTGCTCAAGTTTACACGGCCAGTTATTTTGTGTGGGTGCCAAGTATCTGAGACCAGAACCGATCCCGGGTCTCCCAACACAGGGGCCAATGCTCTTACTCACTGCGCCACCTGACCACCCCTTAACTCAAATTTTATATTAAGGTTCTGTAAACACCCCATAAAGAAAAAAAATTTAAACTTCTTCTCTGGTACAAAGGGAAGGCCAAAAAATTTTATATGAATTGTCTAGATCACAGGTGGACGGGATAACTGTAATTATTATTAGCTAATCATCCTGATAACTTTGCAATTTACAAATTGTTTTATATGTTACTATCTCATTTGACTCCCTCAACAACCCTGTGAGGTAGTTGTTGTTATTCAGTAGTTTCAGTCACACTTAGCTCTTTGTGACCCCATAAGGGTTTTCTTGGCAAAGATACTAAAGTGGTTTTCCATTTGTTTCTCCAGCTTATTTTACAGATGATGAAACTGAGGCAAATAGAGTTAAGTGACTTGCTCAGGGTCACACAGTCTGTCTGAGGCCAAATTGGAACTCAGGTTTTCCTGACTCCAGGTCTGGTACTCTATATACTGCACCACCTAGCTGCCCTGAGGGAGTTAGTACAAGTATAATTAATCTATTTCATGAAGAAGGAGGAAACTAAGGTTCAAGAATGTGGTAACTTACCTAAGGTCATATAGTTAGTAAACAGCAAAGCCAGGTCCACTGACTCCTAATCCAGTTATCATACCACTATATCATAGCTATTGTCTATGCCAAGTCAAGTCAACAAGCATTTATTAAGTGCCTACAAATGTGCTAGATAGGCACTGTGGTAAGTGCTGGTGATACAAAGAAAATCAAAGAACAGTGCGTACTCTCAAAGAGTTCACAGTCTAATTGGGGAGACAACATGCAAGCAGCTAAGTACAAACAAAATATATTCAGTATAAATTAGAGATAATCAACAGCGGGAAAGTACTAACTAGCATTAAGGGGGTTCAGGAAAAGTTGCTTGCAGAAAGGTGGGATTTTAGCTGGTTCTTGAAGGAAGACAAGAAGAGGAAGAGAAGAGAAAGAGAATTCCAGGCATGGAGGAGAGCAGTGAAAATGCATAGTGTCAGGAGATGAGTGTCATATTCAAGGAAGAGCCAAATTCCAACTCCAGGAGTACTCACATTTAAAATAATCTTTGTCTAAATCAGGTCTGCGAGAAGGACCTGTACTGCATGGACTGGGCAGTAAAAATGATGCAAAAAGTCTGCAAAGTCTTTAGCACACAAGTGGAGAGAAATAACTTCCTGCAGAATGTGGAAAATGCATTTGCATGTGTTATAATGGACATGCTACAGTCAGTTATGTCTGGTGAGTATTTACATAGGCATTACATAAGTGTGCAATAAGAATGCCCAAGGTCACATTACTAGGAAAGGGAGAGTTAGAAGTAGCATTTTTTGACTCCTAGTTCAGTGTACTTTGTCACAGGATTTCATGGTTGTCATAACTGATTTTTGATTGGGTGAAGTTTGCTGATTTGTCTTCTGTTAAATTATTCAGGGAAAATTTGGAAATCTTGTGTTTCAAATAAATCATATTTTAAAATTAATTCTCTTCCTCTCCCCACTCTCTCTATCCTGTTTCTGGCGTTTAGGAGACCGAGATGAAGAGGATAGCAGCTTTTTGAATTTGTTTCATCTTGTGAATGCACAGGCTAATTTCCATAAAGAAGTTTTATATATAACCATGAACAGTACCTCCACCTAAACACTCAGACATAATTTTAGAGTGCCTCACTGATCCAACCTTTAATAGACAGCTGCTTTTTCTCTATGTTCATCTTTTCACACATGAAGGATAATGTCTGTGTGATTTTTTTTTTAACAACTAGTTACCCTGCCCTAAGAGCCAAAAAAAAGGTGCTCTAGTTTTAGCAACAACTGATTACACCATTGACCTTAGAATGTTTTGTGAAGACTTGTAAAGGACTTTGGGGCTGTTTAAAATATAAATTCACATTCTTTGCCATCTCTCTGAATATATAACCACAATGAGAATATTATTCACATCACTGTTCACTTTTGCAGAAAGTAACAGATCATTTAGATCTAAAGAAAACATATTTTGCTCCTTTTCTTTAAAGTGAATCATATACTTTGTTAGGGATTGAGATAAATGTTGCAAATAGAGGAAAAGTATAAAAGGAAGGAAATTACCTACTTTGCTGCCTGAATAGCTTCAGAAGTTAACTTTTATTTTTTCTAGTGTAATGCTTCTTTCATAAGGTTTTCCCCTCATCTTCAGAAAGTAAGTTACTTCAGGGGGGTCTGAAAAAGGAAACTGGAAATATCAGAGGTTAGAAACAGATGAATTAGCCACAGTCTAGTTCTGCAACCAAATTAATTAAATTCCAGGAAGAGCAACTTGGTAAGAGCAGAGGTCTAGGATAATTTTAACCTAACCAACTGTCTCTGCCACATCACAGTTATAGCAAAAGTCAAAATTCTCAATGGGGCTAAAATCGTGTTGGAATCCATCTCTCTGTAGCTCTGCTTTCCATCACTCACTTCTTCTAAAGATAAGCTGTTGGTGCCCTGCTGTGATTCTTTCAGGGTCTGGCACTCTGGGTTTGACTTCTTTCACCAGACCTCCAGCTTCCTTCACCAAACCACTTGAAATAACTTGCCTGGGAATTCAGAAAGGACCCTGAAAAGTAAAACATAAGAAAAGTAAACATAAGAAGTGAAAGTTACTTGGAAGATAGAATAGCTCTAGCAAGTGGGGCTAGTGCATGGGGAAATGCAAATTGTGGGAAATTCTGGCATGTCTGATTGTGTTTGGTACATGAATAAGATAGAAAATGGACAAAACTGAGGAAAAGCATAAATTGTGGGAAAATATTATTTGTGATAACATAAAACAGGGTTTCACTGAAGTTTCTATTCCAACAGAATTTATCTTGGAAAACATGTGCTTTTAGAGGATCAGAAACAAACATTTCCTTACTATGATCAAAGTTTTTGCATGAAACTTTTTAAAGCATTTAAGAAAAAGTGGTCCAACTTTAATTCCGTTGGTGATGGGAGTTTTTGTTTCAGGTTTTGGTTTAGTTTTTTCTGTAAAAGACAGTTTCTTGCTTTTTTTCCTTTGGTTTCATTTTGCTCTTTTTCTGATAAGAATTCCCCCACACTGCTGAGGTCTAAAAATTAAAAGTTGGGAGACACCAGAATATGTAATATGATTTTCATTTCAATTGTAATAGTGTTGTATCCATAAAAAGCCTTGTACATACTAGCATTTATTTAGCATAAACATTGTTGAACCTAAGTTGAAAGTACACCCTATTGAATAATTTTAGGGTGAAAAGGAGAAGTTTATTTTTTAAATAGTGATCATAATAGCTTGAAAGGTAATTACTTACATGTAGGTAGTAATGCTTTTTCATATTGTTTCACTGTAAAAAGCTAAGCATCATGCATCTTAGTGCTATAAATGTGGCATATCAAGGTTTCTCTTGGGTTATTATTGAACATTATCAAAGATATTTGGTTATTTTTAGCAAGATTGCAGAATTAGTGTAGTAAGATTTATGTCAAATATACTCCAACCTGGACTTTAGATCGTATATTGTATTGACTTGTATCGACAAGTTGGCTACTCTGAAGAAGAAAAAATATATTTTGTTATACTTTTTCACTGTGAAATGTTATATCACCCTCTAGCCAGAATTGGGGAAAAACTAAAAACTACATTCATTCTCTATTGTCAGTGGCTAACTTGCCTTATTTTGCCACTAATAAAAAATAACCTGACACAATTTAAGGCCTGTTTTTAAGGACTACAAACAATATTTAAAACCAAATTTGCAATTCCCTCAAGCCAACCAGTCCAGTTTTCCATGAAGTGATACTTACAATATTTGTCATCAGGAATGAATTGTAAAATCAAACTTTTAAAGAAAGTTTCCATTTATTGTTTTAAAAATTACCTGGGGCAGCTAGGTGGCACAGTGAGCAAAGCGCCGGCCCCAGAGTCAGGAGGACCTGAGTTCAGTTACGGCCTCAGACACTTAACACTCACACACACAAAAAAAAAAACACTAGCCGTGTAACCTTCGGCAAGTTACTTAACCCCAATTGCCCTCCAAAAGACAAAAAAAAATTACTACTGCTAAATTAAAGGACAAGCTATATATGTTGCTATAAAGCAGAGGCATTTGGGGGTGATAAATAGCATTAATGCCCTGCAAGAAGGGCTGTCAGTCAATTTTCACTAATTAAAATAACAAAAAACATTAAAATAATATTGAAAATACTAAAATTTACATGCATTTTTCCCATAAATTAGATTGACATACATGTCTGCTGGCCTTTTTCTTCCATTGGTTTCCTTAGTCACATGTGACTTGTTGATAGGATAAAGGTCACTTCCACAAGAAAACAGTTTCCAAAATGCCATTAATCATAATAACACTCATTAAAAATGAATTCATAGTTTGTATCTAGTGATAAATGCTTTATATCTCATGAAACATCTCTTGTAAAAAATTTGTACAATTTTTACTCCCAAATTTCATCTTATTCAGTTGGCAAGTGATAAGCAGCTAAATTGTTACCTAAAATTGATCTAGTCAAGTTGCTGATCATCATGATGTACTTGGAGGGATGGATAATGGGTACCTTATTTTATGTATTTTGGCTCTTCCGACAATGTAGTTTATACTCTCAGTTCCTCTGTTAATAACAAAGGAGTTAGTGTCAAAATTCTCATCTCCTTCCAAGGACTTGAACAACCATGATGTATAAGTATGTACATGTATATATGTGTGTATATATACATATATAATTGGAAACCATCTTTTACGCCAGTAAAAGTATGGAATAGCTTATCTTCACACAAGTGGTATAGTTATATATTTCCAGATTTCTGTGTCAAAAAAGGTTGTGAGTATAAAAAGGAGGCATTTGGTGGGTGCCTGCTTAGTTATTATTTACCTTACTAGAAATATGATTTCACTAGCAATTCTACAAATCAGTTAGCCATGAAGCCTAGAAGAAATCAGGATATATTCACATGCCACCTACTTAGCTGAAACAAGATTGAGGATGAAGAGATAAACTAAAAGATACCTGCATTATATAAGCTTCTCCAGGCAGAGAAATAACTAGAAATACTGAATAATTTTCATTAAGAAAGTAGGGGGAAAAACCTCCAGAATATACCAAAAATAGTAATTGGAATTTTTTTTAAAAAAGCAAACTGTTTGTATCTTATAAGTTTTGACTTCAAAAAAATATTTAATATAGGTAGAATTCCAAGATCACTGCTTTCTTAAGTGTATATTACTGAAATATATATATATATTGTTTAAAAAGTTTTGTATTTATGATAAAATGTATTTTAGTGACCAATATTTAATATTTGCTAAATATTTAATTTATTTCATATTAATAAAGTGCATTTGTAAATTTTGAAAGTATCGCTAACTTACTCAATGTTTGACTTTATTTAAAGCCATTGGAGTTTAATTTATTTATGATTCTGTGGAAACTCATCTTTCCATCAGTTTTGATTACAATCCTATCATGGTCAAAAAGTGATGTTTTTTCATTTAAATAACACTTAGTCATATACACATACCCACTGACATAAAAGCAGGTAACTGCATCAATAATTTGCATTGTTAATCAACATTTAACTTCAGTACTCCAGTGGGTCTATGATCTAATCTGTGTGGTTATTTCCTACAGTGATACAAACTTGCAACCTGCCCATCATGTTTAACAAAAGTAAAGCAACATTAATATGAGTTAAACATTTTAATCTGTACTGTTCTATTCTCACTGCATTCTCAACAAATTTACATTCTAGTTGTTGCCAGACTAGATATGCAACAGATATTATTATTTGCCACATGAAAGTTTTGTTTTGTTTTAAAACAAAGTAGGCAAGTGTTTTGCATTACTTGAAATTTCCCATTACTCTACCTTCTTCAATCATCAATCCTTGGAGAAAAGCCTTATATACTACTAAATTTTTTCTACTGAACTGTTTGATTTGGGGGTAGAGAAGTTTTCTGTGATTGAGGTCAACAGTTTTTCCCAAAAACATAAAAATTATGTCTTGTTTATACTTAAACTAGAGGGAAGTAGATACTTTTGAGAGGCTATTCCAGACTTAGCAAATGTTTAAGATAGGATAAATCCACTGTATACACTTTCCCAAGACATTTCTCCACTTCTCTTTTTAGCCTAAGTATCACTAAGAGAAATGTAATATCAATTTTCCTAAGCCATCTTATATTTAAATTAATTTCAAGAGTCTTTTGAAGTCTAACATTCTGTGAACCTTTTAAATATGTGCAATGTTCCTAAAATCGAGAAATTGTCACGTCAATAAGATTTCACTAAAAATTCTCAGTCCCAAAATTCTTGATTGTTTCAGATTTAGCAACAGCCACTTACACATTGTGTTGCTTCTTAAGACCATCCCCCCCCTCTGTAATCCTTCCTTATCACAAATGAATCTCTTTTCCGAACAAACTTGCTATTTTAATACAATACTATATTCATTTTTATGAATATCAATTTTTTTCAAAATTACAAAAAATTTTCAAATTTATTTCAAAATTATATGAGAAAGTATTTTGCTTTGCTTATCCTAATCAGGCTATCTCTGTTATAGTATACATTATTATAACATTGAAGTGTGAATTTGTAAAAAATTTTATATTACAGAATTTCTTGCTTTGACTATTATAATATGTGCATTTTATAACACATCTGGCTAAAAATCAATCTGTTTTTGGTCTACATGATGCCAAATATATGTAACCATGTTATAATATAGCATGTTACTGAATTAATTCAAACATACAATCAGCCAAATTATATCCCCTGAACCACAAATAAAATAAAAACAATATAACAGTCAGTTGATGAAATACGTCTTAGTCCTCTCTCTAATAATACTGTGACTGGTTTGGCTGATTTTTTTCACTGAATATACTAATTGTAGTATTGCCCAGGTAATTGTTGTAGTATCACTGGTGAATCTTAGACTCAACATTTGAAAGAAGGGTCTAGAGCTCAACTCTTCTACATATACTCCACAAAAGAGCTAAAAAGGATACCACATTGAATAATGATTAAGATAACCAAAGGGAAACAATGGTATACTCCTGACCCAGGACTTCACAAAAGACATCTGTGTTTTGGGAGAGTAGTCCCACCAGGGAAACCAGCACAACCTTAGATAAATAAGAATGGAAGTTGCTGCCTCCCAGGCATATCCACTTGACTGACTCAGGCATACATACAAAAACATATAGAGCTCTGTTGGGATGCTCCTGTGAGGTCAATGGAGCCTGAAACCAACTAGTACCCTGAAAGAAGACCTATCAAGGAATATGGAAACAAGCAGAGGGACCCAAGAAATTGGAGACAGCACCAATGGGGCCTGATTACTCCAGTCAAGAGGGTCAGAGGGAGCAACCCCTGGATCTGGTACAAAATCCCAAACCAGGACTGAAGCTGTAGAAATAAGAAGAGAGAAGAAAACACCAAGCATAGTGAAGACATATAGTGGGTCTAGAGATGCCCAAGAGGTAAACCAAAAGAAGATGATTACTCCACAATTAGCATAATCAGAACCTCAAGGAGGGGAAATGGCTTGACTGGATTCAAAAGTATGACTGGAAAAAAAAAAGAAATTCTATTTCAATTTCAAAAAAAATTAAGAGATTAAAACAAATTAAATTATAAGTGAAATAAGAACTACAGAAGAAAAAATGAGGAGCATAAATAGAGGACAGAGGTAGAAGGTCTTAAGTAGTAGACTACCTCAGCAAGTCACTTAATCCTGTTAGCCTTAGTTTCCTCATCTGTAAAATGAGAGGGAGAAGGAAATGGAAAACCACTCTTTGCCAAGAAAACTCTAAGTAGGGTCAGAGTTGGACACAACTGAAACTACTCAACAACAACAAGACTACCTGAAAATTAGAATGGAGCATATAAAATTTGGTGACTCCAAGGATACAAGAAATACTAGAACAAAATGAAAAGATGGAGAAAAAATATGGGAAAAAAATGTATGGTATCTGCTGTTAAAACAATGGAACTGCAAAACAGATCCAGGAGGAATAATTTATGACTTTTGGGGCACTCTGAAAACTATGACCAAACAAAAACTTGAATGTCATATATCAAAAAATATCATAAAAGAAACTACCCAGATGGAAGACCCTTTCCCCCAAGATGGCGCCAAAGGCAAAGAAGGAAGCTGTTGTCACCCCCAAGACAGAAGCCAAGTCCAAGACCTTGAAGGTCAAGAAAGCGGTGCTGAAGGGTGTCCATAGCCACAAAAAGAAGAAGATCCAAACATCCCCCACCTTCTGACAACCCAAGACACTGAGACTTCGAAGGAAACCCAAACACCCTTGGAAGAGCGCCCCTTGGAGAAACAAGCTCGATCACTATGCCATCATTAAGTTTTCCTTGACCACTGAGTCTGCTATGAAGAAGATTGAGGACAACAACACCCTAGTCTTCATTGTGGACATCAAGGCCAACAAGCATCAAGCAGATCAAGCAGGCCTTAAAGAAGCTGTATGACATTGACATGGCCAAGGTCAACACACTGATCCGGCCTGAAGGAGAGAAGAAGGCCTATGTCCATCTTGCTCCAGACTATGATGCTTTAGATGTTGCCAACAAAATTGGAATCATCTAACTTGCTGTGTCCCATTCCACCTACAATAAAAAGTTTTCCAGAAAAAAAAAAAAAGAAAACTACCCAAATCTATTAGAACTAGGAGGCAAAATGAAAATAGAAATACTCTATTGATAACCTCCTGGAAGAAATACCAAACTGAGAATATCCAGGAATATCATAATCAAAATCCAGAGCTTCCATATTAAAGGGGGGAAATACTGCAAGCAGGCAGAAATAAAGAGTTTGAGTATCCAGAAATCATATAAAGAAGTCAAAATCTTGGACTTTGAGATACTCCAAAAGGCAAGAAAAAAAAGATAAAGGCTCACAAACTACAAATAATTTACCCTGCAAGACAAGTATAATCCTATGGGGAAAATGGATCTTTAACAAGTCTTTTAAGCATTCCTGTTGAAAAGATTTAAAGTGGAATAAAAATTCTGAAATGCAAACATAGGAACTGAGAGGAACCTAGCTAGGTAAATACATCTGAATAACTGAAAGAGACTGAGGATAATCTACTTACATTCTAATGGGGGAAGAAGAGACAAGTGCTGCTTCAGAATCACACATTCTTCAAAGGTGACAGAGGGAATTAATAAAAACAAATTCAAGGCCTGGCTCTGGTTTTGTTCCAAATTACTAAATTCAAAAACGAAAAAAGAGAATTAACAATTGAAGATGAAATAAAGGAAGTTATTAGAATTTATTTTTCAATTAAATGTCAACAGAACTGATAAAAGAATGTCTGAATGCTTGACAAAAATCTAAAATCCCCATATTAACAGAAAAAAAAATAGAGAATTTAAATAACCTAATCTCAGAAAAACTGAACAAACCATAGATGAAAGTGAAAAAAAAATCCTGGATTGAAGGGATTTACAAGTTATTTTTTTCAAAAACTCAACAATTAATTCCAATGTAATATAAAATGTTTGCAAAAACAGGAAAAGAAGGGCTCTGGTCTTGATGTCTAAAAGAGATAAGCCAGAAAGAAGAGAAACTATTGACCAATATCACTAATAAATATTAGTGCAGAAAAATTGAATAAAATATTGACAAAGAAGCTACATAATGACCAGGTTGGATTTTTAATAGTAATGCAAGGTTTGTCCCATATTAGAGAAACTATAGGCCATATTAATAACAAAACAATAAACATCACACGATTATATCAAGAGTTATAGAAAAAGCTTTTGACAAACATCCATTTATGGATTGGGTGTAGAGGTTTTTTCAAGGGTGCAGGGGGTTTGGTTGGTTGGTTTTATTTATGCACTACAGTGAATTGCACCTACAATGCCAGTGCAGGGGTCACTCCAGGGCCCTAATTCAATACTGATTGGCACAGAAACTTTAATCTGCTCCATTTTTTCAACCCAGGCCAGTTCACTGCTCCTTAGGCAGCTTAGTGAATTTACAAAGGCTTACTTAGTGTAGACACCTAATTTGAGGTAGCCTTACTGCAACTCAGAACTCCTAACCTCAAGCCATCCATCAACTTCAGCTTCTCTAGCAGGAGAGTGCCATCATGCCCACCCTCTCTAGCAGGACTGTGCCATCATGCCCACCCTATCTGTTTTCAAAATTTTTAAAGCATAAGACTATATGGATGATAATAATAATATGCATTATAATAATAATAATAAATGGATCTTTCCTTAAGATAGTAAAGAGTGTCTATCTAAAACCAAGAGCTCTCATCTGTAAGGGAGAAACACTAGCAGCTTTTCCATTAAGATCAGGGATAAAGTAAGGAATGTCCACTATGACCACTATTATCTGATATAGTTCTAGAAATGCCAGGTAGAGCAATAAGAAAATAAAAAATGAGGAAATAAACACAAAGAAAAAACAAAATTATTGCTTTTTGCAAATGACATGATTTACCAAGAGAATCCTAGAACTTCAACTAAAACATTAATTGAAACTTTACCAAAGGGATGGGTCATAAAATAAATCCATACAAATTATCAATCTTTCTATTACCAATAAAACCCAGCAGGAAGAAATGGAAACTCCATTCAGAATAACTACAAAATATATAAGATATTTGGGAATTCATATTCCAATACATGAATTATATGAATATGAGTATAAAACACTTTACAGAAATAAACACTTAAATAACTGGAGATATATTAATTGCTCATAGTTAGGATGTGCCAACATAATAAAAATTATAATAGCACCTAAATTAATTTACAAGGCTCAGTACTATACCAATCAAACTACTCAATAGTTACTTTGTAAAACTAGAAAAAAACTGTAACAAAATTCATCTATAGGAGCAAAACATCAAGAATTTCAAGGTAAATGCTTTTTTAAATTGAAAAGGAAGGGGGCTTAGCAGTATTAGATATCAGACTATACTACAAAGCAGTAATAAAAAAATAGAAAAACTGAATTATAGAATGAGTTCACTACAGAGAAAACTGGAAAGTAATCTGGCAGAAATTAGAATTATACCTATATCTCACATCTTGTACTTCAAAAAACTCCAAATTGATACATGACCTAGAAATAAAAGTTTATATCATAAACAAAATAGAGAAGCATGAACCAAGGTACTTTTCACAACTACAGGAAGTAGAAGTTCTTGACCAAACAAAGTATAGAGAAGATCACAAGATGAAATGGTTAATTTTTATTACATAAAATTGAAAAGTTTTTACACAAAATCAATCAAATGAGAAAGGAAAGAGTTAACTGGAGAAAAAAAACTTTGTAGCAAACTTCTCTGATAAAGGCCTGATATTCAAGATATAAGGAGAACTAAATCAAATAAATACAAAGAGTCATTACCCAATAAATAAATCATCCAAAGCTATGAACAAGCAAGGGAAGAAATTCAAGCTATCAACAACCATATGAAAAAATGCTTCAAATCACTAATAAAAGAAATGTAAATCAAAACAACTCTGAGGTTCCACTTCACTTCCATCAGATCGGCAAAGAAAACAAAAAGGGAAATGACAATTATAGGACAGGCACACTAATATACTGTTATTGGTGCTATAAATTGTTCCATTCATATCTGGAAAGCAATTTGGAGCCAGGCCCAGAAAGTCACTAAGTTATAGTGATTATATCAGACTCTTCTGGGTTCATTGATACCACTACTAGGCTTTAACCTCAAAAAGATCAAAGAAAGAGGAAGAGGACCCATATGTATAAAAATATTTATAGCATTTCTTTTTGTTATAGCAAAGAACCATAACTGAGGGGAATGAAGGAAAGGAGGGAAGGAGGGAGGAAGGAAAGAAGGAAAAAAGGAAAGAAACCAGCATTTATTAAGTACCTACTGTGTGGCAGGCACTATGCTAAGTGATTTACAAATATTGTCTCATCTTCAAAAACAATCCTAGGAGGTAGGTGCTATAATGATCCCCATTTTACCATAGAGAAAACTGAGACAGACAGAGGTTTAGTGTCACACAGGGCCACACAGCTACTAAGTATCTAAGCCCACATTTGAACCCAGCTCTTTCTGACTCCAAGCCTAGCATCCTATTCCCTGCAGGAGGTGCCCATCAACTATGAAATGACTGAACAAATGATAATGGATGAACAGAATGGACTATTTATTGTATTGTAAGAACTCTGGAAAAGATGGATTCAGAAAAACCTGGGAAGACTCACATGAAGTAATACAGTGAAGTGAGAACAAGCAGGAGAACAATTTATATGACTACAACATTATAAAGAAAAGCAGTTGTAAAAGACATAAGGAATCTGATCAATGTAGTAACTAACCATAACTCCAGAAGACTGATGATAAATCATCCTTCCCACCTGCTGGCAAAGAGTTGACAGAGGTGCAGAATGAGAGTCCCATTTTTCAGACATGGTAAATGTGTAGGTTTCTTTCATTGTACTTATTTGTTACCAGGATGGGTTTTTTTCCCCCAAGGAGAAGTATGGAGGAAAAGGAAGGCTAGTGATAGTAATGCCCAGAAAAAAAAAAGAAAGAAAGACTGTGTTAATGAAACATTTTTAAGATGTACAGAAGAGAGCAAAAGGAAATTCATAGAGACACAGAGAAGCGGATAGCTTTGGAACTATGGTATTAAATTTATTATATACTTTAAAAAGAAACAAGCTATACATAATAGATTTGTAGTTTCTTACAGAATCCTCTTTTTCTGTTCCTTTTATATGGAAATGATTATGTTTCTTCACATTTGTCAAATTCACAAAAATAAGGTTTTTTTTTAAAGGGTGACTTATGAATGAACTTTTTTCTGTGAAGAGCTATGTTAACTACATCATTAGGTCTCCCCTCCCCAAACTGCCAATTTTGTATGAATTATCTAGAAGCTGGCATAGACTTCACATTCTGGCCTAAAATGGAGAATTTCTGGCTAGAACTTATACCCATGCCATAGAGACATATACCATAGATCTTTACTACAGAAGAATATTTCATAAATAGGAAACAATGCATTAAGAATTCTGTTGATTATCCACAAATATTCCAGCATTTAAAGAAATTTTTTTTCAAAATTTTCCTCTTGGTACTTATGCATCTTTCAAATTGTCATTGCCAAATATCACCATACAATAAAACATTAAAGTCACAAGTGGTAAACCAAATCCATCATTTTCTCTTCTGCATGTGGCTCTTTATGATTCAACAGTTTATGCTGCATCAGGGTTTTCATTACAAAACCTGGTTTGTGGGAAGAGAAGAAGAGATTATTGCTTAATTCTTAAGAATTTGTTCCAAAGACCCAGTCTTTATAATTATCGAGTCATAGAATTTTAAAGTTAAGAGGCACCTTGGAGACAATCTATTCCACCTTCATCATTTGACAAATGAGAAAACTGAGGTCTAGAGAAAGACTTGCCTTGCTCAAGGTCATAAAGCTAATTAGTGGACAAATTGGGCCTGGAACACAACTCTATGTATAGAATACTGACCTGATTCTCCTTCCAACGTGAGCTTAAAAGACATAAGCTTTTCATTTCCAATATAACTAAAATATATCTCCTCAATCCTTATTTGAAAGCACATTCACAAATGTGTTGAGTCCATAATAAAAGTTGCTAATTTTTCATGTTCATTTTTTTAAAAAATAGATTGTAGGACATGGAAAGGGTATTCCCAGGGTTAAACCAATGCTGTGGTCTTTTCAAAGGAATGGGCACTAACAGGCTCAGACATCCCAGGCTTAGCTTTTAAATTCTGAGGCAACATATATGTACCCTAGACTGGGTCTATGCCTTCTTCAACCCTATTTGGATAGAGGATTCAGATGATGGTAGTTGATAATACAAAGACACAAAAAAATGCCTTTTTGGAGAAAGGTGCAATTATCTTTACAATATTCATATTTTGGGTACAATATATACAGAGATTTCACAACAAAGCCCTCTCCTCTGGGTCAAAGGTGCAGAATGTGGCCAACTTATTTGTGATTTATAATTCCAATTCCTTGATTCATCTGGCACAAAAAATGAGGATTTATATACCACAATTTCTCTCTTTATAATGAGGACCTGGAGCAGTAAGAGGGGAAAGAATGACAAAGCAGCATTAACAGCTGAAAGCATAAATTTCTGCAGCCTAAGGAAAGCAGACCTGGAGACAAGTTCTAAGAATAAGTTCCCAAAGTTTTAAAGATCAGGCGAAAAATGGATCCTATTCCCTTGCAATAATGTATTTAGTCCATATATGGAGACATACAAGTTGTCCTTGAATTTATAAGGGAAAGTCTTGCATGTGGAAGCCCTAGTGAGAAGGAAAGGGGGGAAAGGACACATGAGAGATTGTACAGTAAGATTCACTTGCACACAGAACCAGCAAAAAGCTATCTCAAATCTTATTTCTTAGCAGCCCTTCATGGAGACTTTGATGATTTCACATTCCAGCTCTCTTTCACGGCTTTTCTTCTGCCACTTGAACTCATCAAGGCCTGCCAGCAACATCCATGAATTCTGCTGGACATGCCGAGATGCAGCTGCTTCTCAGCCTGCCTCTGTCTTCCATCTCAAAATACCATTTCCTTGCCAAGGGTTAACAGTCTCCAGAAGGCTCTGGGAGAGGTCCTGCTAGGGCAGTAATCTGTGGCTGCTGCTGCAGATAAGAAGTCTCTTGTTGAAGTGGGGGACCAGGAGCTGTGGAAAGGCCAGAGTGGACGGACAGCACAGATGTGAACACAAGCAACGACCTCTGATCAGAATCCACTCTTTCCCCCCTTTCTCCCTCCCCCAATTTCCCTTATGAAGGAGAAAACAAAACCCAGTTCAACACGTGTGTGAATATAGCCCTGGGGTGCCCCAGAAGAAACACAAGCCCTCCCCTCCCACAAATAAATCTCATTTGTCTCATCTTCAAGCCAGAATGAGTCACTGACAAATGCATTTATAATTCCACTGTTTCTATGAACCTGTCTGCTGATGAGTACAAATACCCTATCTACAGCTTGTGGGAAAGAAGATTTGCCAACTAAAAACCTGACTTGAACAAGAAGTGAAGAGCAATCATTTTTCCAGCCCCTCCCTTCTTCCTCTCTTAAGTCTTTTTTATTATTTAGAGAATGGTTACATAAAAACAAGATCCCATAATAGTTTAAATTAGGCCCAAACATATTTTTGAATCAGATAACAACTGCTTTTTAAAAATCATTATTTTCAGGATACTTTAAGAAGCATTAGGGCAATGAAGTAAAGGAAAATGAAAAGAAATGCTTTTTAGGGGAGGAAGGGGTTTCTGGACCCGTTAGTACCCGAAGTGATGCTCTGATGATCAGAAGTACAAGTCCACTTGGAAGTGGGCAGGCAGGTTGCTCGGCCTCTCGGCTCCATCCTTCTCCTCCACAAAGCCCTCCTCCCCACCAAGAGGGCTCCCAGGATGCTAGAGAAGATAGATGATGTAGGACAGGATAACCAGGCCTATAATAGCGAAGAACATCAGAATGAAAATATCCAGCATGGTGGATTCTCAGGCTTCTGGGAAGCCCGCGAGCTGTAGGCGCTGATGCTGCATCAAGGGAGGGAGGGAGGGAGGAAGGGAGGTGAGATGATGAGCAGGAAAAGCGGAAAGCTCCCTCCTCCCTCCCATCCCCCTATCCTTATCCCCACACCCCTCCCTGGCTGGAGAGGGGGGTGGGATTGAAATGTCGCTGCAACTCATCATCACCCTTTTCTTTCCCTACCCTGCTCCATGTCAGCCAATCAAAAATGCAGTGTCTAAATAACCTGGGAAATGCTAGATTTAGACAAGGTACCACAGAGGAGGCATGATTCCTCTCCAGGAATGTAGTCCCATTCATTTGTATCCACATACGAACCTGGCCTATCATTGAAAAGGATTTAATCTCTAGGAAACCCATCCTTCACTGCTTCTCCCTTTCTCTCTCCTCCCTGATCCACTCTAGTCACAATTCTGGTCCTGGAAAAATACTAATAGTCTGTGACTCAATGACCAATCCTAAAGATGGTTAGTTTGCTATATATTAAGCAAATAAGATATTGTGGGGGAGGAGGTTAGTTTACCATCTCTGCATCAGTGATAGTTAATCACCTTCCTCCAAAAAGCCTTCCTTCCTTTACCTTTCATTCCATAATAACTCCTTTTCCTTGGTCTTGTCAGCATTTATGTACATCAAGTGCTTAGCTTAGCAGCTTTTATAAGCACTCTGTAACCATTCTTAAATCTTTTATCGGTGTGTTCTGTGACACCCCCTTCTTGAAGCTGGGAACATGTGCCAGATTCCCAACTGGAGGTCCTATCACTGTCTGGGTGACAGATGCAAAGGGTACAGACCCTGGAAGGGGTACACAACTTCACCCAGTGCACCCCTCTAATCATATCCCTTCCCCACCAATGGCCATGCCCCATCTGAAGCTCCCTGAAGGTATTAACTAAACTTTGATCTATTTTTTTGTGGTACCCACACCAATCTTGTGTGTGTGTGTCTGTGTGTATGTGTACTATAATTCCTGGTTTGAGGAAACATGTTTATAACGGGGACCAGAGTAAAATACCTTTCCCATAGCTTGCTTAGCAGCTTTCCACCATCCTATCATTTCTCTACACCTGGGCCAGGTCACCAATGAGTGTCCAGAACTTCAGGTCACTGCTTCTCTCAACCCTGCTGGAAAAAAAAAGTCCTATGTTCTGCTCTCTACCCCTCAAGAGGCAGAAGCTACCAACAGCAAAAATCCAGAGTTTCCAGGACAAAGAAAAAAAAACTATATTCAGAAAATATTCAGATAGAGAATTCAAGTAATGAGCAGCCAGAGTCAGGATCACACATGATTTAGCAGCCACTACTATAAAGGAGAAAAGAACTTGGAATACAATAATCCAGAAGGCAAAAGATAATAGTCAAAAATAAGTTACCCAGGAAAACTGACTATGATGCTACAGAGATAAAAATGGACCCTTAATGAAATAGAGGAGTTCCAAGCATTCCTGATGAACATACAAAAGCATGCAATAATGAAGAGAAATGTTAAAAGCTAAACATAAATGAACAATGATAAAGGATTAAACAAGGATGAATCTATGTTCAACTATGGGGAGATGATATATAGGGAATAGATTCACAAATTATGATAAATAAATGTGCTGGGATACTATTGTGCTGATATCTTATCAACATAATGACCAATCATGATTCCAAAGGATTAATGATGAAACATGTTGTCCACTTCTTGATAGAGAGATGAAGGACTCAGAATACAGAAAAAGACAAAATGGGGGTAGAGGTTGGAAATGGCCAATATGGACATTTATTTTGATTAACTATATAAGTTTGTAATTGGCTTTGTTTTTTCACGTTCTAAGTTGGGAGGGAGAGAATGAGAGGTTAAGAAGGTGGATTTTGGCTGATTAAAACAAATAAAATATTAAAAAGGAACAAAAAGGAAAGAAAATGTATGTGAAAATATGAATGTAGCCTTCATTATTTTTTAGTTGTTGGGGAAGCAGAGAAAAATGACAATAATTATCCTTAATTTCTACATTTTTCTATGACATTTAATTCTGTTGAGAGAACCTTGAAGAAAAAGAAGGAAGATTAACGATAAAATAGTTGTCAAGGAAAAAGTAGGAAAAGGTAAGCAGAATAAATGGATGGCTAAAGTAAAGTGGAAGAGTATTTGTGGGTAGGGCAAATTGATACACAAGCTATATAGGAGACTGGTGTAAGAGGGAGAGGAGGTAGGATATAACTGTGGAGCTGCTGAAATTAAGGAAAGGAAGTTGGGTGTGGCTGCCAAGTTCCTAAGAGAGGAAGGCCTTGATAAAGTAATAAAGGGTAAACTGTAAATATCCACAAGTAGTTCTGGGGGTGGGGAGGAGGCCAAAAATCTCAGTACACAGACAATGTGGAATTTGGCAGTGACTTGCATTGAGTCTGCCACAGTCAAGGGGCTGCTATATAGGGATAAGATTTACCTCCTAAAAAAGAAGGTGAAGGGATTTAAGCAATGCCATACTCCACAGTCCAGATTACCAGGGGGAATGAACTCCCCACCTACCCACCCACCCCAAAAAAGAAGCAAAATTCAATGAGAAAAAAAAGAATTTGAAGAGGATGAGAGAAAACCTCCTTATAAGGAAGCTGGAGAAAAGAAGAATGTCACCTAGATGAGGAAGACGAGGAGAAAGACAAGTGCATATGGAGTTAAAATCAGTTGTTGGTCCTCCAAGCAATGAAATAATAAAGTCACCAAAGTGTCAAGTAAGAAGCCATCCAGGTATGTCCAAAAGAAGAAATGAAGAGTAAATGGGGCTTGGTCTGGGATACAAAAGCAGCTATCTGTCACTTGTCAATGTGACAACAGTAGAGAAGTCTATTGTCCTCCCCCAGGCATGTATTCAAGACACAGTAGAAAATCTTCCAAGATTAATCAAAACAGATAATGACTATATCTTCTAGTGAATCATGAGTACAAATGACACTGACAGAAGGAACTTCATAAGTATTGCCTAAGATTACAAAGTCTTGGACAAGAAACTGAAAACCATAGAGATACTGGCTGGGTGTGTTTTCCTCACTGCTGCCACTGGAAGACAAAGGATGCAGAAGAGAAAAATAGAAGTTGGCAGGCTAAGAAGGTGGTATCTGAGAATGGGATTTTGACTTCTGGACCACTGCTAAAAATACAGAGATGATAGTCTCCTGGTTGGGGACAGACCCTGTCAGAGGATGAGAATGTATTTGTCTAACAGTGCAACGGGCAGCCATGATGAGCCACACTATCTACCTTGTGGCAGAGGTAATGAATTCAAGACGCAGACTGAGACATATATTTTTGGACATAAACAATGAGAGAATTTGTTTGGCTTGATTGTGCAGGGTTGTGTTTTTTTTTCTCTTTGGAACGAGGGGGGAGGAATTAGAAGGAAATAAAATAAAGGCTTATTAATTGAATTTAAATTAAACAAAAATCTTTGTGTGTGTATACATATATACATACACACATACATATGCATATCCACACAGAACAAGAAGAAAAATACCATATATACCAAAATAGTTATAGCAACACTTTTCCTGTTAGCAAATAACTGTAAACAAAACAGACACCCATAGATTAGGAGAATAGCTAAACCAGTCATGGTAGATAAAATGTACTAGAACATGACTGTACTATAAGAAACAATAAAGATCATGAATACAGAAATGTAAGGGAAAACATATACAAACTGATGCAAAATGTAGCAAGCACAACTAGGAAAACAATATGCAAAATTGTATACAACAATGTAAATGGGAAAAACAACAAAATAGCCATAATTGAAAGCTGTGACATTATAATAACCAAGCTTGGTTACAAAAGAGATATAAAAAGGGAACCTAGTCTTACTTCTTTGCAGAGTTAGGAGACCATCGGTCCCTTATATGATGTCACCACATATGATGTCAGTATGTTGACAATATATTAGTTTTGTTGAACTATTTTTTGGAGGGCTTTCTGGGAGGGGATGGGGAGAAACACATTTGGAAATGTAAGTGATATAAGAACAGTAGATTTCAGTAAAGTTTATTTTTTAAAAATAAGAGATGGGGAGAGGAAAATGTGTATGTATATTCATATTATAAAAACTTCCTAGAAAGAAGGAAAGACAATAGCTGTTGAGACATTTGAATATCCATAGAAGACAAAATCCAAGCAAGAAGCTATAGGCAAAAATCCAAGACCTCTATTCCCCAAAAGATAAGTGATCAAAGGATATAAACAGACAGTTCTTAAAAGAAGAATTTCAGACTATTAATAAGCACAAGAAAGAATGCTCCAAATCACTAATGAAAGCAATGCAAATCAGAACAACCCTGAAGTTTCACTTCACACACAGCAAATTGGCAAAGTACAAAAAGACAGCAGTAGTCAATGTTGGAAGGGCTGTGGGAAGCTAGACACACCAGTGCATAGCTGGTGGAGCTGTGAATCAGTACAACCATTTTGGAAAGAAAACAATTTGGAATTATGCAAATAAAGTAACTAAAATGTCCATACTTTTTGATCCAGAAAATCCATTGCTGGGCTTGTACGCCATGAAGGCCACTGATAAGAAGACAGTCCCCATATAAACCATATAGTTATAGCAACATATTCTGTGCAAGCAAAGAAGTAGAAACAAAGTAGGTGCCCATTGGTAAAGTTTTGATACATGAATATAATGTAATATGAAGTGGCACGAGAAATGATACATGTGATGAATACAGAGAAGCATGGAAAAATCTATGTGAAATGGTGCATTGTGAAGTAAGCAGTCAAAAAATAACAACCCCTACCCAATACAGTCAATTCTGCTATAACCTGTGTTCCCTAAACACACCAAACTATGCAAAATTGAGCAATAGAAAAACCATAGACCTTTTGGGGGAAATGAGATTAGGGGCACAATACTCAAAAACTTTGTCAGTGACATATCAAAAAAGAGGAACCTAATAAAAACTGCACAGTTTTACACATTAAATGGTTAAGAAATGCGTTTGTTGTTCAGTCGTGTCTGACACTACATGACTCCATAGAATTTTGTTCATAGGATTTCTTTCAGCAAAAATACTGGAGTAGTGTGTCATTTCCTTCTCCAGTGTGCCCCATTTTACAGATGGGGAACTGAGGCAAATAGGGATTAAATGACTTATCCATGGTCACACAGCTAGTAAGTGTTTGAGGCCATATTTGAATTCAGATTTTCCTGACTCCAGGCTTGGTTCTCCAGTGAGTGTAGCACCTAACTGGCCAAAAAATACAGATACTAGAAATAGGAGCATAGTCGTAAGCCTTGGCGGGCTATAATTTTGGGCAAGAGGTCTTGGTGAAAGGTAGGGGTGAGGTGGAAGGGAGGAGGATGTAAAGACTAGCCCTCCCCCCTGCCAGCCCCAACTCCTACTGCACCAGAAGATACAGAGTAAGTACGACTCTTTACCTTGACAAAGACCTGAAGTGTGCTTGTAGATTGGAAGGGTTGTAGTTTGAGAGTTGTGAAGAGATGCACTTTTCTGTGTGGTTTCTCAAGGCAGAAATTGTGCATAAGTAAACAAGAAATGGTTTTTATGCTCAAAATGTTCCCTGATATATCAAATGCATTGGAACAAATTTGTGTTTTCAAAAGAGGCATTATAGCAGGACTGACTATATACACAATGACTACAACAATGTAAATGGAAAGAAAAACCACACATACTCAAAATATCAAAAGTGAATGCTGCAAAAGGAAAAAAAACATGGAAAAAGAAAAGCATAGAAAAATCTTAAGAATGAAGTTCTGAAGACATAAAGGGAAAACAATTCCAATTAAGAGAAATGGGATTTGTCTGATGATTCTTTTTTTTTTTTTAAGCAATTGGGGTTAAGTAACTTGCTCAAGGTTACATGGCCAGTTATTTCTGGGTGTGGTGCTAAGTATCTGAGCCCAGATTCAATTCCCAGATCATCCCGACACTGGGGCCGGTGCTCTTACTCGCTGAGCCACTTGGCCACCCCTGTCTGATGATTCTGATAGGTCATTCATCAACCAACTTAGATTTTTGAAAAATGGGTAGGTTGGTTGGTTGTTGTGCATCATTTTTGAAGAGGACCAAAATGACATCATCATGTGGGGATCAAGGTACAGTGTGTCTGACTGTGTTCTGATAGGCCCATATCAGATCAGAAGGCTCTACTGTTGAGATTTAGGGGTGCTGACACCCTGAATAGCCACATGCCGATCCTGTCCAAATGAATTCGACCCAAGCCTTTTTTTCAGTCAAAGAAAAACAAGGTTTATTAAAGATCTGCCATACTGGCCAGACTCTTAAGGAATATGAGCACCTTCAAACAAGATGGATCTTATATACAGAAAGACTGTGGGAGGGATTTAGGAGAGGCCAAGTAGTCTGGGGTGACTGGAGGAGGGGTCTAGGGAGGATCTTGATGGGAGTAACCAGTAGGCTGGGTGACTGGAGGTCAGAAAGCCTGGACAAAGAGAATGGCGTCTTAGATAGGATCAAAAGTGGGAAGTAGTTGGAGCAATCCGGAGGTAACAGACAATGAAGGGCTGGGCTAGGTTAAGGGTAACAGAGAACTGGGTACTGGGCATAGTGATAATGAAAGGCTAGTTGATAGCCTCAGGCAAATGCCAGATCTTATGGGGAAATTCAAGGAGAGTTCAAAGTGGAGTTTTCCAGGACCCATAGACAAATGGGACTCAGATTCTTTTGGGGGTACAGGGCAAAGGTCTAGGCTTGGGCCTGTATCCCCGTCACTACCACAGGTCAAGTACAAATAAATCATATGAACATTTGAAGTGGAGGTGTCTCTAAATGTGAGCATCTCATGGTTTTTCTGAGCCAAGTATGGAAAACTGAAGAAAGAACTTTATAAGTAAAGCAAGGCTTTAGGATTTCTAATAGGGGTGAGGAACCTGCTGCCTCAAGGCCACATGTGAAGTGGCCCTCCAGGTCCTCAGAATGTTCTGTGACATTTGGATTCTGTCAGAGGGCTGCACTTGGGGCCCTAAAGGGCCCCATGCAGCCTAGGGGCCCCAGGTTCCCCACCCCTGAGCTAAGCTGTCAAGGGAAGCTAAGGTCATTGGAAAGATTTTTAGGACAAAAAGAAGCATCAAAGAAAGACTAAGATTGTTGCTTGGATATGATTGATATCAGATGGATAAGATAAGTGAAAACTGATATCAGAACTATTCCATTCTCTTTCCCAACAAAAATGACCTTTGTGGCACAAGTGACCTTTAAAAAGTAAAGCAGTTGGGGCAGCTAGATGGTGCAGTGAATAGAGCACTAGCCCTGGAGACAGAAGGACCTGATTTCAAATCTGGCCTCAGACGGTTGACACACTTACTAGCCATATGACTTTGGGCAAGTCACATAACCCCGATTGCCCTGCCTTCCCCCCTCCAAAAAAAAAAAAAAACAAAAAAACCCCAAAAAAACAAAAAAAGGGAAACAGAGAGCAGTAAAGGTGCCCTTCACCTATCCCAGTGGGACTGCCTTCTCAGGTACTAAAGAATTGAAGATGGGATGGCTGAACCTTTCCCTCTGATGTCCACAACATGGTGGAAACTGAGGGAAGTCAGTGAAACCAGAGAAGAGCTACGGGCCCTTCCCCCAGCAAACAAAGAGAACACAGTTCACAAACTGGGCTTGACTTCGACTCCTCAGAAAAATTTTAGAAAATATTGTTAATATTTGGAAAAGGAAACAGTGAATACCAAGAGCCAATTTGATCAAAAACAGGCCATGCCACATCAACCTTATTTCCATTTGTTTTTCGAAGAGTCACTAAACCAGGAGATGGGTAGGTGAACCCTGTGGATATAGTGCACTTTGATTTTAGCCAAGTATTTGATAAGGTATCTTGCATCATTCTTGTTGAAAGGATAGATTCAGAATGAAGTGGATGGTCAAACTCAGACAAATCCTTAATGCTTCATCATCAGCTTAGCAGGTCTCTAGTGGAGTGTCCCAGGGGGCTGTGCTTGGAATTTTGTGGCTTGACATTTTTTTATCAGTGATTTGGAAAAAGGCATGTAAAGGAAAGAAACAAGGTTTTATTAAATACCTATGTGCCGGGTACTGTGCCAACCACTTTAAAATATTGTCTCAGTTGATCCTCACAACCCTGGAAGGTAGGTGTTATTATGATCCCTATTTTACAATTGAAGAAACTAAGGCAGGCAGAAGTTAAGTGACTTACCCAGGGTCACACAGTGGGTAAGTGCTTGAGTCCCATTTGAATTAAGGTCTTTCTGACTCCATCCAGGCCCAATGCTCCATCCACTTTGCCCCCTAGCTACTTCTGAAATAGATGGCCTGATCATCAACTTTGCAGGTAATTGAAGGCTGAGAGGATTACCAACAATATACACACAAAAAATATCTTGTCAGACCGAAACATTGGGCTGTATCTAATAAAGTAAAATATTATTGGAATAAAGTCTTACACTTGGATTCAAAAACTTAACTTCACAGATACAGGAGGGGGAAGTCATGGTATTCAGCAGTTTGTCTGAAAAAGGAGCAGGGGGTTTAGTGGAGGGCAAACTCAATGAATCTGAAGTGTGATAGGTCAGTCTAAAGGTTAGCATGAAACTGAGGTGCACCGAGAGATACAACTTTCAGGAATAAGGCCAGGTGGGCTCTTCTTCAGACAGTATTCTCTTCAGCTCTGGGCACCATGGTTTAAGGGTGTGAATAAGCCTGAGTTTCCAGAAGAGGGCAAGCAGGGTGGCGGAGGGCCTTCAGTTCATGGCATGTAATAAATTGAAGAAGCTGACAACATTTAGCATAGAAAACACTCGGAGGGGCCTGAAAGCTGTGCAGACATGTCGAGGGGGCACTGGGTGGAAGTGCCAGGGGTAAATTTAGCATTTACGTCAGGAAAAAGTATTTCAACATTAAGAAACATCCAAAGTGAAAAGTGCTACCTGGATGAGGTGATGGGTTTCTCCTCCTGGGAACTTTTCAGAAGTTCTGGATGACATCTCTCCCTCCCTCCCTCACCCTGCCTAGAGGCAGTAAGGTGGTGTAGTGTGATACAGCACTGGGCTTGCAGTCAGGAAGACCCGAGTTCGAATCTAGCCTCAGACATTTATTTACTAGCTGTGTGATGTTGAGCCAATCACCTAACCCATTTGCCTCAGTTACCTTAACTGTAAAATGAGCTTAACAGAACCTGCCTCCACAGGGTTGTTGTGAGGATTAAACAAAACATTTGCACGGTGCCTGGCACATAGTAGGTGTTCTATATAAATGTTTATTCCCTTCCCCCTTTATGTTATA
This sequence comes from Petaurus breviceps papuanus, assembly GCF_028583685.1. Lineage (NCBI taxonomy): Eukaryota > Metazoa > Chordata > Mammalia > Diprotodontia > Petauridae > Petaurus > Petaurus breviceps. The sequence continues at coordinate 2,820,264 of NW_027187370.1, forward strand.
GTCAGGATTTCTCTTTGGTATGAGTTGGGCTGGATGACCCTTGAGATCCCTTCCAATTCTCAAATTGGGATTTGTTATTTCTAATACATTCCTTCCACCCACAGTGTCTTGTCCTAATTAGAAAAAGCATCTTAAGAAAACAAATCTTTTTGTCTCCACTGAATCTCTTACCCACTCCAGCCCAATCTCCTGGAGGTTGGAGATTTTCTTGGTTGAGATCTTGTTTGTGCTGGGAGTAGAGGATGAATAAAAAGTCAAGGACTTGAAGGATGCATTTTAGGTACCAGAAGCCTTCATCGTTGCCTGTGGTGCTGTTTCAGAGGTCATCTGATGGCATAAAACTGAGGGCAGGGAAGGCTACCACTGTCATCTCAAGCCTGGAAGAAAATTTACTTGGCTTGCTGGGCAGGAGTCCATGGGAGAAGGAAGCCCTAGGGACAGTAGAGGGGGGGAGCACACCCCAGCAGGTAGGCCATAACTGAAGGGACGGCTGTATAACTAGTGCTTTGACCCTTTTGCAGTAGGCATGACGTGAGCACTCCAATATTGCTAAGAACCGTTAACACACAATTGGGCCTCCCCTTCCCTCCAAACCTACTGACATATCCAAGTTTCAATCTCGGACCTTTATCCCTTACAAAGGACCTTGGAGATCATTTAGTCTAATCCCCTTTGTTATAGATAAGGAAACTGAGGTCCCAAGAGGTCCTCTGATTGCCAGTCCTGGCTTCCTTCCAGCATATCATTGTTCGTATGTGTATCCCCAGAGCTTAGCCCATGCTTCATCGACATGTCCCAGGACTCTTCTAGGAGCCAGTGGAAGGTGTGCCTATATGAAGGGTAAAGATCTAAATAATTGTTCCACTTCCTCTCGAGATGAGGGGGCAGCAGTGGCTAGAGACTGTACACTGTCCAAGGCTACCCAACATAGGAGATGGGACAATAAGAACCCAGTCAGGTCATGGTTGTAACTCAAGATCCGTTAAAACCACTGCAGGCAGAGTCATAACTAGCAAATTTTGCATCTAGGGCAAGTAGGCAGGAAAATACCCACAATGCAGCTGGGAAAGGGGGAGTATGGAAACTGGAGAAAGGCAGCCAGAGCAACTAGTGGCTTACTGTTTTAACCAATACACTTGTTAACTAGGTGTAACATCTGTTGTTTCTGTGCTGTTGGAGGCCTGCCAGTTTTTTTCAATTTTAGTATCCTGGGACACAGCCCTAGTCACCTTTCTTCCAAATATGCTTGCACACGTGCACGCACACACACGCATACATGCACACACAAACGTGTGCATACACACACGTGCACACATACAAACATGCACACATGCACATACACACGCACATACATACACATAGCACAACCCACAGCCCACCCCAAAATTTCAGAGCCAAGGAATCTAGACCATGTCAGCAGGTAAAAATTATATTTTTATTTTGATTTGAGTCGCCAAGAGGATTCCCTTGTGGGTCTATCAACCATTCTGAATTTAAAAGGCCAGAAAAATTTGATTCTGGGCACATGCCCACATTGAGGGAACCAAAACAGACCACCACCACCCCTCCAAAAAAATAGGGGGCGGGGGGAGAAAAAAAAAGACAACCCCAAATAAAAAAGATTAATTTCCAAAGCCCGGCACTAAAAACACAACTTGAAGCTTCAAATGAACACGCCACACACATATGGGAAAAGTGTTTACACAGAGGCAAATCTAACAGGTCATTTCTGTTTACTTTTTCTTTTTAAATACAGGTTTAGGTGTTTTTCAGCTATAAACAAAGGCCCAAAAGTGCGTATGTGAGAGAAAAGGCAGAAATCAAGCAGAGAGGAAATTCTTCCCTGCCCCCCAAGACCCCCAAATAGAGGGAAGGAGAAGGGGTGGGGAAGAAAAGGAAAAAAGGGGGAATGAAATAAGAGAACAAGTAAACCAGTGTCACAGAGAATTCACAATTCTTAACCATCTTTCTTGCAAATATTTCTGGTTTGGTCCCATTTGAACGAAATTCACATTACAGTTATGTTGTGGTTTGGTTTTGTTTTTCCTAGATCAGAACTGGCTTTAAGAACTGAGGACTTTTAAGAAAAGAAGACCCCAGGCTGCCACCCCTACTGGAACAGTGCTTAACTGAGGGAGAACCTAGGCCAGAAACACCTTCATTAAGCCAGGCTCAGGTATGGCAGACCTTTAATGAGAAATCCTCCCAATCCAACATTCTCCCCTTTCCTACCCTCCCCACCCCATCCCGGTACTCTAATCCCCACTGTACTGCTTGGGGAGTAATAGATGGTGAGAAATCCACTAAAACCCTGTATTCCACTATATCTTAATCCCAAGATCAGGGAAAAGAGGAGACTGAAAAGTTGGAGGGGTCTATAGGCTCAAATTGGCTCTTTAAGGAGGTAAACTGAGATGTGTGAAAATAGGTTATTTTGTCCTATCGTCACTGACCCTCAGGCCTTCCCTTCTCTCTGTACAGTTTCCTCCCAACCAACCCTAAACCTTCAAACAGTCTTTGGTCCCAGAGTCAACACTGTGCTTTGAGATTTTCATGAAATAGGCCAACTCCCCACTCTAGCTTCTTGGACTGCCTCTCCAGAAAGAAACTCGCCAAGGCACTGATATTTTCTTTTTCTCTTGCACCCCAAGTCCCTCACCTTGCCAACCTGAAACACTTCTGCTATCCCACCATATCTCCTTCTCTGTGAAGCTGGGACGAAGTCAGAAAAAGGGCTGAGGCAAGAAATGCTGCTCCCCAGCAATGTTTAGAAAACATTCTAGTGCCAACACACAACCACATTCTAAAAAAAAAATCCCTGATGATTTGATACTTGTCAAATGAGTCCTTTTCTTTGATCAGACCCTCTCCAAGATAGCTTGCTCTCTCATCCCATGCACAAAGATATCACTGTTACTTGGATGGTGGAGAGGCTGGGTGAAGCTTGACCCTCCAGGGCCCAGTGAGGATTTTCACAGCTGCTGGTGATGGGAAGAAGGGAAGTTCGATATAGCACCATCTTCCCATCCCTCCCCCAGCAGCTGGAGCTCCAGCTCAGGGGGAGCAGTTTCCAGTTATTAGGTTTGTCCTGGGACCTACCCCCAAGGGGAGGTTTCTGTTGGTGGGTGTTTGGGAAGTTAGGGCAGGAGAGGTGATGGTGCCCATTCCTGGGAGGTAGTGGGGAGGGGGGCAGGGGGGAGGGCTGGGCAAGTACCAAGCTGTCCACACCCCTACCCAGAGCTCCTGAACAGCCAGTGAGGGTCAGAGTGGGTACAAGCACTTAGTTATAGAGTGAATCTGTTCAGGAAAAAGAACTCATCCCCATTTCCCCTTCTTTGCTCCCATTCGAAGGATGGGGGGGAGGGGGCCAGTTATACAAAGCCAATCAGATGGCACTTTTTTGATGTGTAAAGTCATATACAAAAGGAAAGGGACTTTCCAGGTTTCCCCACCATTATGTACACTTAGGTATTTTTACCCAGCAGGTAAAATAGGAGGACAGAGGGATGGGCATGCTTACTTGATCTGGGGTGGGGGGCAAGGAAAGGTGACCAGAAAGTGAAGGAATCCAAAAAGTCTAGGATAGCCATTACTCTCAGATTAGTTTTTCCCTTCCTCCAACAACCTCCATAATGGACAGATGTTGGGAGAAAGCAGATAGGTACACAGTCACCCCCACACAGCAAAAGGACATGGAATGACCCATAGATGTCCTTTTCTCCCTGTAAGCCATAGACACCGAGGCTCCTGCCGACCTAGCAAAGCTCAGGGCTCATTTAGCAGCCAGTCTTGGGCAGGGCAGGAAAGAAATGAGGGGCCAGAGAAGCCCAACGTTCTCCTCTATGATGGACCAAGAAGACAGCAAAGAAGCAATGATGGGAACAGTCATGAAATAGGCACTAATCAGGTCCATAGAAAGCCCTTGGAGGAAGCTGGGCCTGGAATTGCCATCTAAGGTGTCACCTTTGTTCCCACCCTGCTCTCTCTTTTTTGCTCCCTTGATGCCCACAGACACTAGGTGCTGGGACAGAGAAGAGCTCTAGCCCCCTTGGAAGCAGATGGCCTGGAGAATGCAGCCTGCACCCCGCCTCACCCTAGCTCTGGGACCCTGAAGGTGAGAGACAGACTTCTCTGAGTTCTGCAGCTCCTTGTGAGGAACTAAATGAAAGCCAGAAATGTTTAAACAGGGATTGTGGTCAGGTCCATTCTTTAAGCTACACCACTTGAATCTGGATGCCTTGGTTAAATCACAGTGTGAAGAGAGAGAAAACGGGGCTGGGGTGGGGGAGAAAGAACAGACAGACCTGAAACTGAAGGAATGGTCAGGGATTTCTTTTCCACACCCCCACCCCCACTTTTCACTTTTTGGATAATGAAGATCATAGATCTATCCAAATATGGAAGCTAATGAAGGAGATGAGAGGAGACCAAGTGGGGAACACCCCAGGTGGAGAGGCCACAAGAAGAAAGCCTGGTACAAACCCAAGCTTCAGCCTTGTGAGAAACACATCAACCTCTTACTAGTCCCTAAGACCCTGTTATTCCTATTCCAGGGAGGAAGCTGAGAGAGGACAAGGAACTTCAGGAACCCTGGAATGTTTATTTTGCTTGGGGGAAAGGGTAGAGAGGACAGGTCCAGTGGAGAGAAGGGAAAGGAAGGAGGGAGAGAAATCAGGAGCAACCACTCCCAAGAGGACACATGGAAATCTGTCACTGACCTGTCCCTATCTCTCCATCCATCCCCATGACCCTTCGCTCCCCTCCAGGATGAGATTTCCCATTCGCTAAACCCACAGAGAAAACAAGGTAGAGGAGAGAAGGAAAAATCCCTAAGGGAGAATGGGCCTACAGAAAAGGGTGGGAGGGCCCAGTGAGAGGAAACAGCTTAAGTTGGCCAAAGAAACTGAGAGGGGGGAAAAACAACCTGTCTCAGATTCTAAAAAACAGAAACTACTGACGACGGGAAAAGAGGTTCACGTCTCACAGGAGCGCGATGGAGGAATGCATCGAAGATGAGGTGGGTGGCGGGCAAGCCGGGAGGCTGGGGCAGCATGACGCAGGGTTCAGATGATCTCCACGTAGTTGGCAGGAAGCATGCCCGTTTCGCCAGTGCGCTCCACAGTGCCGTACATCCAGCCATCGTCGATCTGCTGCACATTCACGATGGTGTCCCCATCCTGGAACGACACCTCGTCCTCATCGGCTGCACTGTAGTCATACACAGCACGGTACCGCTTCTGGGAGGGCAGGGGGGAGAGAAGGAGGAGGAAAGGGCAGAGGTTTTTCTTCTCTCTGCCCATTTCATGTGTCTACCCTACCCGCCCCCCAGCCAAATCTAGCATAGAGGAAAAAAAAGCCTGTGTTTTCTTATCTATAAATGGACATAACAATAGCACCTACCTCAGCAGGTATCAGTGAGGATCAAATAAGATAAGTTATGTACTTATAGCGTTTTGCAAACATTAAAGCTCAGTGTCATAGAATGAGTGTTGGTCCCAGGCAGGATTTGAACTCAGGTCTTCCTGAGTCCCAAGTCAGTGTCCTATGTCATGTGCCTCTCTATACACAAGGCTATATAAATGCCAAATGTTATCATCATAGTGGAATGAGTGCTAGACTTGGAGTTAGAAAGAACTGTGTTTGTATTTTGCAAATTTTAAAATGGTTAATATAACCATTTATATGGCTATATTATATTTATAAAAATAAATATAGGGGTGGCTAGGTGGCGCAGTGAATAGAGCACTGGCCCTGAAGTCAGGAGGACCTGAGTTCAAATCCAGCCTCAGACAATTAACACAAATACTAGCCGTGTGACCTTGGGCAAGTCACTTAACCCCACTTGCCCTCCAAAAACACACACACACACAAATAAATAAATATAAAATAAAATAAAAATATAATATATAAATAGTTACTATAACCAATAATTTCAGTTACTATTATAGTTATTGTAATTATTATTATTCTATAAAGCTATAGAATAGCTATAGAATAGTCTGGCACTGGCAGGTCCTAGCAAGCTGGGAAGGCTTTGAATAAGGACTGGGGAACTACTGTTTCTGTTCCTGGAACACTTGAATTAGCTTGAATATCCAGTGGACTCTAAGTTCCCTGAAGTCTGGTAAATTCCCCATTGTCTTGCAGTTTGGCATTCCTGGCATTTAACACAGTACCCTGCACTTTCAGAGAGGAAGGAAGGAAATAAACATTTATTAATCTCCTTCAACAGGCCAGCCCCTAGGCTAAGCACTTTACAAAGAGTTACAAATATTGTTTAATCACTTCCATTTTACAGTTGAGGAAACTGAGGCAAACAATGGTTAAGTGACTTGCTCAAGGCCACACAGCTAGTAAATGTTTAAGGTAAGATTTAAGTACATATCTTCCTGAGGCCGCCCCCCTCCCCCCCACCAGGTCCAGCGCTTTTTGAACGACAGTGCCACCTAGCTGCCTCCATACGTAATTAATAAATACATTAACAATAATTCTATGAGGTAAGTAGGGCAAGTATTATATATATTTTACAGACACAGAAACTGAGGCTCAGAGAGATGAGAGCAGCTTGCCTACAGCTCCACAGTAAGTGAGAAGAGATACAAGGCCAGGCCCCCAGTACTAAGTCTAGGGTTCTTCCATATCCCTGTAATTCAGCCAATATCCAAGGCCATTGGTAATCCAGTTATTAGAAGGGTGTTCCACGTATTAAAGAGGGTCGAGTTCAGCGGAATCTGGAATACCACCCTTGGGACTGGAAAGGGCCTTCAGAGGTCATTTAGTCCAATACAGTCTGTGTTAGAAGGGGCTTTGAAGACAAGATTCATCTGAGTCACCAAAAAATAGCACAGTCATAGTTAACTGTTCCCATTCTCTATAGTGCTCTCTGGTTACTGAAAACATCCTCTGTCGTCCCTATTGTAGAGATGAGGACCCCATGGTCACTGCAGCTTGTAAGTGTCAGACCACGTGGGCTCAAACTCAGATCCCTGTCTCCTAAGTCTAACACTTTCCAGAATACCATGCAAACCGCCTTAGGGGTACTCCAGCATCTAGTGCTTAATGAATACTCCTGATGGATGATCCATCCCCTCTGTGCAAATGCAAGGGACAGGAATAATGATACTCCTGAGTTAACCAATCTTCACCGGGCTTTCATGCACACACTGTGATTCTGGGGGTTCTATTTACTCACCCCGCCCGCTCCTGGGGCATTGCGCTGTATTGAGACCTGGGCAGCTGGCTCTTTATAGCCATAGGACTGTGATGGCTGCTGCTGCTGCTGGTGTTGCTGAGACTGCTGGTAAACTGAGAGACACCACCAACTCAAGATCACAAAGCTAGGTGGCCTGTCCTAACACTTTCCGCCCACCACCCACAGCCCACAGCCTACTCAGAACACTCCATCCTTTACACTGGCTGAGGGCCTTCATTCCCCACACCTGGGAGCCCAGCTGCTTCCTGCCAAGTCATGCCCCACTCATCCCAATTCTAAACTTGCCTCCTTCAGGAAGTCTTCTCAGACTCTTGCCCATCTGCCTTCTATGCATAAGCAGGAAACAAAGCCAGAATTCATTCATCGGACCTTGTTCTGTGTTTGGGAATTCCCAACTATAGAGCCTGAGGGCCTCCTCCCCAAGTAAAGAAGAGCCTTTCTTAAGATGGGGGGAGTATTGACTGACTTTAGATTTCTTTCCTGCACTGGCCCAACACTGGATCCTGCCTACAGGGTGTAGTTAGGACCATGTACCTGTGGAGGGCTGCTTATAGTAACAGAGATAACAGGATTATCTCTGCTCCAAAGGACCTGTGCAGATGAGCTCAGAAGGCAGGGAGGCTTAACAGCCACATAGTAAGATGGGGCACATCCATTACCATACATTAAGTGGCTTATGGACCAACTCCCCAACTGGGACTTGCTTATTTCTCCCAGGCTCCTGGACTAGTCTCCTCTGGACATTCATGCCCTCATGGGTGCCCTCTCCCCAGCCTTCCTACCAGGGGCGCTGGCTGGGATGTGATGTGGCAGCTGCTGCTGTTCCTGGGGTCGACGGTAGCTGCCACTGTCTTGGGAATTTCGTCGTTCAGGGTCAGAGCACTCTCCCCCAGTGGGACCCATCCGGCTCTTCTCAAACTCTTCATGATACTTTATCTGGGGGAGAAAAGAAAATGAAGCACAGGCAGGAAGAGTGGGGAAAAGGGGTAAAGCAGGTAAATAAATAAATTTTAAATAAATTTAAACAGGTAAAGCAAGGCTGGGGACTGCGCCTCCCCCACCTCCCTGACAGTTAAACAGAGGTCCTAGAAAGTAGTGGGACACGACCCAGAGGGCCAAGGGTATGTATGATAGTTAACCCTGTATCTTTCCTGAGGGTCCAGGAAGGATAGAGAGGAAAAAAAGTAGAGAGAGTCCCTAAACTCTCTTGCCATAGTCCAGGGCTTGGGAGCCTGAGGCCTCGAGGCCACATTGTGGCCTTCTAGGCCTTTGGGTGCAGCCTTTTGATTGGGTGGTCTCAAGGCTGAAGGTTCCCTACCCCTGGGCTAGTCAAACAAGGATTCCCAATCAGTTGTGGGAAAGGTACCATTGTGGACCTAAGAAGATAAAGTCATCCATTCATCCTTCATTCATTAAATACTTATTTTATTTTTTATCCTCCCTAGTACAGTCAAGCAAAAATAACTACTGTCTGACCTTTTCTGATCAAGTATGCAACATTCTGCCCCTGTAATCCCCCACCTCTCAGCAAAGAGAGAGGAGATGGGTTTCATTATCTATGCCTAGATACCACAATGGCTATTATGATTAGTAGTCAGTCTGGCTTCCTTCCAGTGCTCTTTAGTTTAAATAGATCACTCTTTATTTCAGGTGAATGTTTCCATATTTCTCTTTCTAATATTCATCACTTCTGGCTATACAACTTCTATTACATTCACATAACAAGGGTGCTTCAGTTACTCCCTCAAAGTTTCCACTTTTCCTCTCAATTCTTTCTTATCACAAAAAGGGCTATCCATGTTTTGGTAGGTGCTAGACCTCTGACCCAGTAGGTACCACCCTCAGCCCCCAGATGCTAAGTCTTGGCAGGAGAGACTGGACATGGACAGAGGTAAACAAAAGAAATGCCTATTTAAGTACATGTGTACAGGGTGACTGAATGAAGGGCTGATGCTTCCTGGAACAGTATCCAGGAGGCCCAGGGAGGTTGGACCTCCCCAGCCCAGTCCTCTCTCTCAGAGTATGTGGGATTCTGGTCCAGTTGAACCTAAAGGAGCTGAGACCTTCTACAGCAGGACCCAGGGGGTTTCAGGGACACAAGATCAGGGTCAGATGAGGGTATATCCTGCTGCTGCCTTACTCTTGTCCAGCAGGTGGCACTAAAAGATTAAGACAATGGGAGGGCAGACCCAAAGGGCACAAGAAAGAAGCTGATGGTCAGGTCCTGCTTTGGGGGACAGTGAGGTGAGAAGGGATAGCATGGAAAGAAAGGGGAATCAATGAAACGTTTTCAGAATGCACAGACGGGAGCAGAGGGAAGGTCAAATGGAGGCACAGTGCTTGGCACACAGCAGGCACTTAAATGTTTAATGATTGATGGACAGAAGCAGAGACAAGCAGGACAGCTCTGCAACTAATGTGCTGAATTTGTTGTATACTTTTAAAAAAAGCTGTAACTATAGGAGCTTCGCACCTTTTACCCCTCTTTCCTTTTTCTGTTCTTCGTTTATTCAAATGTTTTGTTGATATTTGTGACATTCATAATAAAAAAGAAAAATTTGGGGGACAAAAAGGATAGTATATTTGGGGAAATATGGGAAATCTGCACTAGTAGAAGTATATAGGGAGAAGTACTTACCCCATGATAAAAAAAAAAAATAGAGATTCCTTACTTCTATCTCCAACATGGACATAAGCAGAACAGACAAGTCTGGGACATAGCTCTGGGAGCCTTAGAGGTCGGTCACCCCCTCTACCTCTAGACCAAACTGCAACTCAACCATCCCAAAACAGGTAAAAGTCTTTTTTGGGTGGGGATGATAGAGATTGCTAGTTTGTTGGGTTTTTTTGTTAATGGCAAAGAACTGGAAACTAAGGAAACAGTCAAAAACTGGGGAGCAGCTAAACAAAAAATGATGGTACATGAATGTAATGGAATACCTCTGAGCCCTAAGAAATGACAAAAGCAATAATTTCAGAGAAACCTGGGAAGACTTGTATGAATTGATCCAGAAGGAAGTGAGCAGAACCAGGAGAACAATTCATACAATAATAACAACACGGTAAAGACAGACAACCATTAAAGAACTGTTTGGAGCAATGACCAGCCATGGTTCCAGAGGATTCATAATAAAGCATGCCACCCACCTTCTGATCAGAGAGGTGATGAACTTAGTACAGATGGAGGTATCTTTTTTGACATGGACAATGGGAGAATTTTTTTGCTGGACTATATTTACTAAAAGGGTTTTGGGGTTTTTTTATTGGGAGGGGTAGAGGAGAAAAGAGGCGAAAGGGAGAGAAGGCAGATTTTTCACTAATCAAAAATTGAAATTTAAATTTTTAAAAAGAGATTATTTGACAGTGAACAAATTCCCCGGGTTCTAGGAGTACTGGATTCTAGCCAATTGTTAATTAGGTAGCTTTGGTCAAGTCATCACTATATTATAGTGGGGAATCCTTCAGTTAATGGGTTGGCCTAAATGACCTCTGAGGTCCCTTTCAACTCTTTTAACTCCTATGAGTCTGTGTTATCCTGAATCTGTAAAATGCAGGGAGTGAATCTCTGTCCTGGTGAACAGATAATAAAAAATACCTCCATTGTGATGGGACCTGGGGGAGTGGATAGTTGCCCACACTGGGTTGGTTTGGTTTGCTAAATGGCTTTTCTTTGTTATATGAGAGGGCTCAATGCAGGATGTGGGAGCAGAGAAGGGAGGAGAAGAAGGGTAATATGAACTCGTTCTCCTCCCCCACCCCAAACCTTTCCCAGTCTTATGAACTTCCCTATTATGATCCAGGACACCAACACCCAGTCACCCCAGTTCACAACCTCAATTCTCCCTCTTCCCCCCTCTCCCCATCTCTCCCCTTTCTTTTTCTCTCCTTTCTCCATTCCCCCGTTATCTCCCAACCCATATAGTGGTGTCACCCTCAACTCCTGTCTCTCATCCATTCCACAATCCAATCCAATAGCTTTCTCATCATCTCTTGAATACGGCTCCTCCCCAGGCACAGACACCACCCTAGTTCAGGTCCTTATAACCTTGTACCTGGACTATTCCAACAGCCTCCTACCAGGTCCCCCTGCCCCCACTGCAGCTGATCCTCCAGCTTCTTAAAGCACAGGCCTTACCGTGTCACTTTTCCTCTCAGTGAACTCCAAAGACTTCCTGTAACTACTACAATCAAATATAAACTCCTTTCCTTGGCATCTAAAGCACTTAAAAACATGGCCCCTTCCTGTCTTCCGGTCTTTTGAACACATTACTCCCCTCCCTGGACTCTACAGACCAGCCATACTGGCCTCCCAGTTGTCCCTCTCACAATCATTTCCCACCCCCATGCCTTTGCATGCTTGGGCTGTCCCTCAAGGCTAGAATACTCTCCCCCTAACCTCAGCCTCTTAAAATCCCAGGCTCAACTCAGGGGCCATCTATCTCCCCCAGGAAGTCTTTGCTAGTCCCCCTAGCATCTAAGAAGGCCTTCTCACTAAAGCTACCTTCTATCTCTCCTATGGAATGCTTTATGTGCATACTCTCACCCATTAGAATTTCTCCTCAAGAGTAGGAACTGATCTGTTTCTGCTTTGTGTCTCTAGCATTTAGTACAGTGCCTGAAACATAGCAAGGGTGGAATAAATATCTATTGATTAACTGACCAATCTAATTAAAATACCCCAAGCCAATGAGCCACTTAACGTGGGGCTACTCCACTGAGTCTTAAGAGAACTGGATTCTAATGCTGACTGGGCTGCTCACAGGTCAGATGTCCTTGGGGATGTCACTAGTCAGTTGTGTTTTAGTGGGGATTTCTTGTGTATTGACTTTGAAGGAGTACCCAGAGTAGCTTCCCCATCTCTCAGCCACTCTTGTACCTACTGGTTCTGTTCCCATGTGGCTTTTAATTCCCTACATGACCTCAAAGATTCCTTCCCATGCTAAAATTCAATTATTCTGTCTGGAGGAAAAGATTTCCACAATCCATCAGAGGAAACTAGGGGTGAAGACCACAAGGAAGGGACGCTTGGGCCTCTACCAATGAAGGCATGTGGGATGGCTTTTATCAAAGGGAAGGGAATAATGGGCCTGCCCACCAACTCCTCGTGCAGTTGGTAGGCAGCAAAGGGCAAAGTAGGAAGGGTTAACAATTTTATTTAACAATCTGGATCAACTCTGAGGTTCAGGAGCCTTCAAGTAATTCTGTCCATCTCCCTACTATCACAACCAGATGAGAATTTATTCCAGGTTTCTCCCCCTGTGCTAAGAAGGCAGTTTTAGTCCCTCTAAATGCCTGGAAGTTCTCTCTTATGATTAACTTCAGACCCTCCTACAGCAAGTTCTCCCTTCCCAGAAAGAAAGCTCAGGGCTGGAAAAGAGGCAGCGAGAAATCCAGGATCTTAGAGCTCAGTTTCCCCAAGGTCCCTTCCAGCTCTAAATTTATTTTCTATTATTATTGAAAGTATCCTGAGCCAGGGGTACCACTCTATATATATATAACATACGCAAACATCCCAGCAATGTGGTTTAGGCTTCACATCTAAGGAAACAGAAAGGCCCATGTATTATGGCCCAGATGTCAGAGTAAACCACAGCCTGAAGGGGAAGTCAGCCCCTGTCCCCGCTAACCCTCCCCCAGACACCAGATACTCACACAACAAGAAATAGCTCTGAGAGAAGCATTAAGCCCTGCCATGCTGTGCTGGGTCTAAGTTTGTAGTTCTGTGCCCGGCTTCTGACCCCACACTGCTCTGTACATCTTTATCTCCACCCCCATAAAAGCTGAGCACCCCCATGGGAACAGAGTCTGCCCAGGGACAAGATCCCCATGGTGAGGGAGAGAGCTGAAGCCCAGCTATCAAAGCTAACTATGGCAGAGACATTCACACCTAGAGAGATAACAATCACTAGCAACTTTGCCACCATTTGCTAATTGTCTTCCCTGGGAGATGCTGACAACCTGACTGTGAAGGGGAATGAGTTCTTTAGCTAATCTTATGAGGTATCAGGGCAGCATGACCAGGGAGGCACGAAGTCTAAAGGTCCCGATCTTTGAGGAAAATCACCTGGCACACACAGCACCTGGCTCATTATAGCCCACATGATCTGCTTTATAATAAACAAAGATGATAATCTGTGTCCTTCAGCCTCTCCTCCTTGGCAGTACAGTGGCAATAAATGTCCACAGGACCTTTAGGTTCAGAAAGCATTTCCCCTTCTCTGCCCTGCAAGGCAGGCAGTAGGAACGTTTCTATCCCTATTTTACAAACTGAGGCAAAGTGAATTACAAGGCCAGTAAGCTCCATCCAGGTCTCCTAACCAGTGACTCAAGGGCTCAGAGGATCATAAATTTAGAATTACGAGAAGTCATTAAATCCAATTCCCTCATTTAACAGATGAGGGAACTGAGGCAGAATCAGTGAGCCAAATGATTTGTCCAGGGTCACACAGCTAGTATGTATCTAAGGCAAGACTTGAACTCAGGTCTTCTGGACTGGTGCTCTATTCACTGAACTGACTCTGCATAGTCTAAGAGGGCAACTGTAGCTAAGAAAGTGACTTGACCAAGGTCCTATGAATGAACTCAAGTGTCTGGACTTCAAATCCAATGTTTTTCCCACAGTTCCTTGCAGCAGTAGTTGTATGAGTCACAGCACATTTTTTCATAATAGAACAAACTCCTCAGAGGGAGAAACCATGATCTGTTTTTATTTTTGTCTCCCCCAGCACCTAGTACAATACCCACTACATAATGGGGAGAAAGATGGAGGTCCAGACCCATAACTTCATCAATGCAGAGTACTTCCAGTGTGGAAACTCCCCCCACACTCACAGGTCAGCCACTCCTTTGTAAGGAACTCCACCTTATATTGCCTGGGGGACAACTGACTGGCCCAAGGTTACACAGCCAGTGTGTTTCAAAGTCAGGATTTGACCCCAGGTCTTTCTGCCTCCAAGGCTGTCCCCTTCTCTGCCATACTATACCATACTGAAAAAAGCAGATGCCTGCTCTTTTTTTGGTGGCAAAGAATTTGAAAATTGAGAGGATGCCTATCAATTGGGGAACAGTTGAACAAGCTGCGGTATATGAAGGTGATGGAATACTATTGTGCTAGAAGAAATGATGAGCAGGTAGACTTCAGAAAAACCTGGGAAGACTTACATGAACAGATGCAAAGTGAAGTGAATTCAGTGAGCAGAACCAGAGTACCGTACACAGTAATGGCACCGCTGTATGATGATCAACTATGAATGACTCAGCTATTCTCAGTAATACAATGATCCAAGACAATTCCAAAGGACTCATGAGGAAAAATGTTGTCTACCTCTAGAGAAGGAACTCATGGAGTCTGAATACAGACTGAAGCAAATTATTTTCACCTTGTTTTTTTCATGTTTTTTTTTCTTTTGGTTTCTGTTTTCTTTTACAACATGACTAAAATGGAAATATGCTTTACATAACTGTGCACATATAACCTTGCTTACCATCTTGGGGAGGGAGAAAATCTGGAACTCAAAAAATTTTTTTTTGCTTTTTGGAGGGCAATTGGGGTTAAGTGACTTGCCCAAGGTCACACAGCTAGTCTTTGTGTTTAGTGTCTGAGACCGGATTTGAACTCAGGTCTTCCTGACTCCAGGGCCTGTGCTCTAATTCACTGCGCCACTTAGCCCCCCCTTAAATTTCTTTTAAAAAATGAATGTTAAGGGGAGGCTGGTGGCACAGTGAGTAAGAGCGCCGGTCCTGGAGTCGGGAGGACCTGGGATTGGTTCCGGCCTCAGATACTTAACACCCACACAAAATAACTGGCCGTGTAACCCTTGGGCAAGTTTCTTAACCCCAATTGCTTTATAAAAAAAAAAAAATGAATATTAAAATTTGTCTCTACATTTAATTGGAAAAAAAATTTTTTTAGGAGGACACTATTTTTAAAAAGAAAAAAGTAGATGCTTAATCATTAACATTTGTTGAATTGAATGCAATCCCAGGCCAGTGTCCTCCCAACATATCACTTAGCTCCACATCCTGGGTCAGTTTGCCCATTAGATGCTCGGAGAGGTTTTAATAATAGCCAAGAATTAAAATCTGAGTTCAAATTAGCTTCAGACACTTACTAACCATGTAACTCTGTTGTAAGTCACAACCTCTCTGCACTTCATTTTCCTCATCTACAAAATGGTGATGATAATAATAATACCTACCTCCCCAAGGTGCTTGTGAAGATCAAATGAGATAATATTTTGCATTATAAATATATATATATATATATATATAAGCATATTGCGAAACTGACTTCTAAATAAATGTTTGCAATTTCCTTCCTTTCTTCTTTTTTCTGGAGTCATTCGAGTTAAGTGACTTGCCCAGGGTCACATAGTAAATGTTTGAGGCCAGTTTTTTTTTTTAAGCAATTGGGGTTCAGTAACTTGCTCAAGGTTACATGGCCAGTTATTTCTGGGTGTGGTGGTAAGTATCTGAGCCTGGATTCGATCCCAGGTCATCCGACTCTGGGGCTGGTGCTCTTACTCACTGAGCCACCTGGCCACCCCTAAGCAATTGGGGTTAAGTAACTTGCTCAAGGTTACACGGCCAGGTGTTTCTGGGTGGGTGCTAAGTGTCTGAGCCCGGGATTCGATCCCAGGTCATCCCAACTCTGGGGCCGGTGCTCCCACTCACTGTGCTACATGGCCGCCCCGTTGAGGTTAGATTTGAACTCAGATTCTCCTGACTCCAGTCGCCCCAGCAATTATTTTTCTAAGGAAAATCAGATGCTGTAATAAGAATGGTACATTCCAAAGTCCAAGCAGATATTAATGTACTACTATAACTGCTGTTCTGTGTTATTTGGGGTTTTGCATCCTTCTCCATTATGACAGAGGCCCAGAGGGGTGGCCAGAATTAGTCAAGAAACAAGAAGAAATAGACAGGCAATGGAGTATAGAACTCTACCTTGCCTTACCAGAAAATAGAAGGGGAATGGGATAAGAGAAGGAGAGAGGAGTGATAGAAGGAAGGACAGAATGCATGCCACCTTGGGATGGGGGGAAGAGAAAGATGGGGAGAAAATTTGGAACTCAAAATCTTTTGGAAGTAAATGTTGAAAACTAAAAATAAATTTTTAAAAAGATAGACAAGAAGTGACAGCCCCCCTACTTTCACAGATGGTCACCCTGCTTCCCTGGGGTGAGACTAGAAATAGGGAAGGAAGGGAAGGGAGGGCAGGGGTTAACATCATCTCTCCAAAATTATACTCCTACATTCATAGGGAAATAAGGTCGTGGAAGAAGGTCTTCACAGCTGAAATGGAAGAACATCTGAGAATTATGGGGCTAGGAAGGCTCTGAGAAATCATTTTTTTTTTAGCCTTTTCCTCCCTCTATACCCCCACAAAAAAAATGTCACCTCTTCTAGGAAGCCTCCCCTGTTCCTTCCAAGTGATAGCAATCTCCTCCATTTCTAACCTCGACTAGCATTTTTACTATGTTGGTATTTATCATAGGTTTAGGGCCGAAAGGGGCTCCCCATTTTTGTTTATATTGTCATCTGCTCAGGCTGTATATCCATTCACATCTTGGAAGCAAGAAAACTTGAGTTCAAATCCTGCCTTGGACATGTAAAAGCTGTATGACCCTGGGAAAGTCACTTAAGCTCAGTCGGCCTCAGTTTCCTTAACTGTAAAATGGGAATAGTAACAGTAATAGCACCTACCTCAAAGGGTTGTTGTGAATGACAGACAAGCTAGGATATATGGAAAGTGCTTTGCAAACCTTAAAACCCTACAATTAATGTTAGCTATTATTAGCCTGTCTCCCTTCTTATCTCACCCTCCAAGCTCTATAAGAAGTATATGTTTAATACCAACTCTCTTTAACCCAGTGCCCGGCACAGTACCCAGCTCATGAAACATTGCTGAATAAATAAATGGCTCCTGGCTCCACCTGCCCTTTCCAGACCTATCACACATCACCCTCCTTCAGGTGTTCCACTGTCTAACATGGCCCTTCTTGCTGTTTCTAGGGCACAGCATTCCAAGCCTTCAAGCATCTGCATAGGCTTTCTCCTCCTCCTGGAACATGCTTGTTCTGCTCCCTTTTGCCCCCTTTAGAAGGCCTAGCTTCCTTCAAAGATCAATTTAAATATCACCACCTGCTTCTCCCCTGCAGCTAGCGCCTCCTCCTTCACCCACCCATGAAAAAACCACCTTGTAATTTACTTTGAATAAATTCATACTTGTATAGGTTGTTCCCCTTGATTAATTAAAAAATACCTTGCTGACTGATTAATCGACCAATCCACAAGTACTCATTAAGGGCCTACTAAATACCGGGTTCGGGGAATACGAATTCAATGACTGAAATAATCCCTACTCACAAGAGAGCTTACATTATTCTAAGAAAGGAGCCTTTGTATACTCATATGTCTGAGTATACAAAGAAAAAATACAAAGAAAGTAAGCCCCAGAAAATTATTGTTGTTTAGTCCTGTTCAACTCTTCTTAAACCCATTTGGGGTTTTCTTGGCAAAGATTCTGGAGTGGTTTACCATTTCTTTCTCCAGCCCACTTTACAGATGCAGAAACTGAGGCAAACAGGGATAAGTGCTTTGCCCAAGGTTACATGGCTAGTTAAGCATCTGGATAAGAGGCTGGATTTGAACTCAGGAAAATGAGTCTTCCTGACTCCAGTCCCTGGGTTCTGTGCACTATAGTGTCCCCTTGCCTATCATTGTACCAGTAAATACAATGTAGTAAATAAAAGGTAGTTTGAGAGGGAGGGTGCTAGTAGCTGAGGGGCCAAGGAAAAGAATAACATAGAAAGTGGTGTTTGTGCCGTGTTTCAAAAGAAGAGCGGGGTGTTACAGGGTGGAGGTGTGGAAGGAGTGCATTCTGGCATCAGGGTCAGTCAACACAAAGGTCTGGCAATGGGAGATGGAACAATAAAATATATGAGCTGCTTGAGGGAAGGAACTGATTCTTTTTTATCACCAGTCTTATTTCCTAACATATAAACAGATAAGAAATGTCTGATCGAATCTTTTTTTTTTTTTTGGAGAGGGGAAGGTAAGGTCACACAGCTAGTAAATGTGTCAAGTGTCTGAGCTCAAATTTGAACTCAGGTCCTCCTGATTCCAGGGCCAGTGCTCTACTCACTGCACCACCTAGCTGCCCCTTAGATCTTAACCCCTCACTAAATCACAAGCTCCTTAAGGGCAGAAATTGGAGGCCAGCCATCTCTTCATCTGCCGCTCAGCTATAGCCCTCTGGTCTTCTCCAGCAGCAAGGCCGTAAGCTGGGTACCTTCCCTCTCTAGGCCCTCTTGCTTTTCATTTTCCTTTTGTATGGGGTCTTTTCTCATTAGACAGTAAGCTCCTTGAGGGCTGGGG
This sequence comes from Petaurus breviceps papuanus, assembly GCF_028583685.1. Classification (NCBI taxonomy): domain Eukaryota; kingdom Metazoa; phylum Chordata; class Mammalia; order Diprotodontia; family Petauridae; genus Petaurus; species Petaurus breviceps. The sequence continues at coordinate 2,838,856 of NW_027187370.1, forward strand.
GTGTCTTTCTGAACTGTCACCCCAGCATACCGTGCCTAGCACACAACTAGGTGGTTCAGATGGGTACAGCACTAGGCCTGGATTCAGAAGACTTGAGTTTAAGTCTCCACTCAGACACTTACTAGCCATGTGACCCTGGGCAAGTCACTTAACCCTGTCTGCCTCAGTTTCCTCATGAAAACCCCAAATGGTGTCAAGATGAGTTGGACATGGCTGAATAACACCAACAAAAGCACGTAGTAGGGACTTACTAAATGTTAACTGACTGCCTAACTGATCTTACATAAGCCTGCATCTCCCCTGACAGTTCATTTTTCTGGTTCACTGATCATGAGGAAACTGAAGCCCAGAAGAGAAAGTGTCTCACTATGGTCTTCACATAAGTGAATTTTTGCCTAATTCAAAGAAAATGTATTTGGATAATCCAGGTCAACTTTTTCCCCACTATGCCTCCCAATATGACTATGAAGGAAGGTGGGCAGGTTGAAATGTCTGATCTCCCTGGCCAGACAAGCAGGGGGTAAGAGGCCCCCAGATAACCAGCCCAAGTACACTGGTTTAAAGAATATGGGGACCACCAGCCTTTCCTCTACTTAACCCCCTAGGCAATCAGCTGCCTAGTCACTACTCACCCTCAACCACAGCACAGACCCCTCCTGCCCAACAGCGTCCCAGCAGACTGTCAGTGTGCAAATTATAGTTCTAATTCATTCACCACTGGTGGCCTAAGTAAACCCAGTAGGGGGACAAAAGGAAGAGGGAAAAGGCAGGGAGGGGTGTGGTGGCAGAGCAAAGAAAGAGGACCCAAAAGAACCACCTATACAATGACCACAACGGAGAATAAAAGACACCAGAATTAGGTCAATGCAAAGACCAATTTGGACTCCAGAGGAAGGAGAATGAATGAAAACACACTGACCTCCTCTTGAGGGAGAGAAGGTGGATTACAGACATGGAAGCAATATAAAATAAAAACATCGATCAGACATATTTGTTTGTATGTTAGCTTAATGCCTAGCACTTCGTACATATTCCATAGATGCCTTATATCTCAGTCTAAAAGAGTACAGAGGGAACTATGGATATGGAGTGTCAGACATGACTGATGTGTTGACTGGTTTTGCTTAACTGGGTTTTTCCTCCTTCCCTTTTTAATATTTGTTTCAAGAAAAGGCTAGCTGGGTAAGGGGGAAGATGGATTCAGAGAAGAAAGTAATATAAAAACAAAAGACATTTTTCAGATTAAAAAAAAAAGGATTCTTTAAAAGAATGGCAGGTGTTTGGATCTAGAGAAAAGAGAATAGGACCTGGTCTTGCCCCTTTCCCCCCACAGGCCACCCACTAGACTGGGCAGAAGTGGTAAGAGGGAGCACTGGGTTGTTGTTTTTTAATCTGTAGGAGGAAGGGATGAGATGGAAAAAAATCCTCTCCCCTTCCCCCAGAGCACTAAATTCTATTCCTGGGGAGTCTAAGAGAGAAAACTGTTTGGGGACGGAGGCAAGGGGAGAGAAGAGCCCCAGACCCTGCTCAGTTTGGCCCCAGGATTGGGGCTGTGCCCAGGCACTGCTACAAGCTACCCCATCCAGGACTGTTTCCTTTTCTATCTCTCCGCAAGCAGCATGCAAAAGAAGTCAAAGGGTTAAAGTCTAGCCAGCCGAGACTTAAAAATTAATAGCTAGGCTAGAGTTAATGAAGCTGCAGCCAATCGGATAACAACTGGATCTGTCTCCTGGCTAAATAATAGTTATTGACCACAGTCAGAGCTAAGAAACACTGCAGGGGCGGGGGAGGGTGCAGTGACAAAGCCTGGGATGGAGATGACAGAGGGACTTGGGTGACCCAGGCAGGCAGCTCCCCAGGGGCAGTAGGAGCTAAGGGGCAGTGGAGCCTTCTTCTCCTGGATCATGAGATTCAAAGCAAAATGGGATCTCGGTAAGCCCTTCTCCCACAAGATTTGATGAAACCAGGAGACTGGACAGGAGGTTCATGTGTAGATGACAGAAACATTTTGCTACATCCTCTGAGTGAGGATGACAATTAGTAAGAAGCCAGCCTCAGGAGTAAACCGTCCTTCCTCCAGCTCTGGACCAGGCTGGGGTGAGGGGCAGTTGTAGCCTTCTGGACGCAGGAATTTTCTACTCCAGTGAAAACAGAGTATCTGGGAGACTAGTCCACAGCTGCTGCCACAAACATTATCCTCCCCTCCACTGCTTCAACAGGATGGAATGTGACAGGGGAGGGAGGGAGGAGACAATGAAAGCAATACCTTGACCTGTTCTCCCTCCTCCTAAGATCTCTGTGACAACAGAACCTCTCCCTCCACTCACCTTTCCTCAGACTTGGCGGCCTGTCTGCCCTTCCAGTTTGTCCTGGGGGACAAGGAGGCCTATGGTGTTTGTTTTCCAATGATGAAAAGAGTCCCAGGGGAGGAGAGCTGAGAAGAGCCTGGGATGGAGTAAGGGGAGAAGCAGGTGTCATGGGGGTAGACTGGAAGGGTCTGTGAAAGGCCTGGGCCCCACGTAGTGCTCCTAACCTCAAAGCCCATCTCTGGAGGCAGGACAGGAGGGGCAAGAAATGATTGAATTACCTTATACCGTCTCTCTCCTACATCCCCAGGGCCTGAACTGGGGGCAAGGTTTGCTAGGGGAGGACAACTTGTGAGGAGGGAAGGAGAGCAAAATAATCTCAAGGACTAGTACATTACTTATGATGCTGATAAAGAGACAGGCAAATATTTGGGAGATGAGAGGATCACTCAGTTCAAATCTGATCTCCAAAACAGGAGATGAACAATCTGCAGCTTCCTGGTCACTTACTATATCCATTATCCCCAGTTCCCTCCTGGGTGACCAGATCTAACCCCCAGTCTCTATCCTCAAATGGGGTGGGAGCTTGCCATCCACGTGGAGAAGTGTATGTGTGTCTGATGCCAGGTGTGAAGGGCCTGACTGACTCCATACATGGAAACAAGTCTCCTAAGTCAATGGAAATGACTCATTTCATATGTAAGCACAGCTGACAGGTGTGGGGAGAAGGGAAGAAAAGGAACAGTCAGAAGGGATGGGGTTAGGGAGAGGTGGATTTGCAGCCCATTTCAGCCAAGGGAGATGATGCATACAAAAGGCTTTAATAGTGATCACAGGACTATGGGTCTAAAGAAGAAGAGCCAGAATGGATCTCGGAGGCTACTGGGTCCAGCCCCCTCCTAATCCAGATGCCAAATGTCAAGTGTTACCTACCCTGTCATCTCATAGAGATATTCTTTGGAAAGTGCTAAAGCGTTACATAAAGATGAAACTGATATCAATAGGAAGGAAAATAATAACAAGGTATTCCAAAACTCTTAAGCTTAAAACTGCATTAAGACCTTAGTACATCCAACACATACATGGAGAACAGGACAGCCTACACAAACTCACACACACAGGGTGTGCACATAAGTGTGATACATATACGGGGGGGACGGGGCATGTCATGGGCGTTTATATGTATCTTCTACCTCCTGCTGCCTAAAATTCCTTTAGGTATCTTAAATATATGTATGACTAGATAGTATAACTGAGAGTAAAAATAATTTAAATGCAAATACACCAGGAAGAGGGGTTGCTAGGTGACACAATGCATAGAGTTCCAGGAAGCTTCATCTTCCTGAGTTCAAATCTGGTCTCAGATACTTCCTAGCTGTGTGACCCTGGGCATATCACTTAACCCTGTGTGCCTCAGTTTCCTCATCTGTAAAATGAGCTGGAGAAGGAAATGGCATAACTGAGACAACTGAACACCACCAACCCTGGAAGAAGCAATTAAAGTGACACCATCACAGAATTAGAGATTCATACTAAGTTAGATCTGGGGGGAATTTGGGAATTACCCCTCATTTCACAGATGAGGGAACTGGAGCCCAAAGACTGGAGGTGACTCACCCAGAGTCACACAGCATGGGACAAGGCCAGCACTAGAACCCAGATCTCTTGGGCCTCATTCACCATATGTAAACTACAGCTTAAGTGGATTCATATACATATAGAATATGCTGCCAGCATAAACATCTCTACAACATTACAGTCAGCCCCTCAAGGATCAATTAGGTAGCGTAGTAGAGAATGTTAGTCTTGGGAGTCAGGAAAATCTAGCTTCAAATCATGCTCCTGAGACATCCTAGGTATGTGAGACCCTGGGTAAAAGTTCTAAGTCTCTGTTTCTTCCTCTGTGATAACTCAATGACCCAATGTATGCAAAGCACTCACTAGTCAAGTTAAGACAATCTGAATTTTTCATTAAGCCCTACTATGTGCTAGGCATTGTGCTAAGTGCTGGAAATACCAAAAAAAAAATTTTAAAAAAGGCAAAAGGCAGTGTCTGCCCTCCAGGAGCTCACAATCTAAATGGGAAAGCCTTAAAATAATGCAGAATTATCAGTTGTTATTATCATGATTATGCTGCTACAACAACATACAGTCAATTCGGGACCATAACTCATGTGGAGTGTGCTCTTCACCATGCATAACCCTGATGGTCAATGGTTGTAGGAATAAAGGTTGTATTAGGAGAGGCACAGAGGGGCTGTATATGTGTGAGCACTGGATTCTAAAGCCAAATGGAAAGAGAAAAAGAAAAGAAAAATTCTATTTTTTTGTTTTTGTTTTTTTGGAGGGTGTAATAGCAATGGAATTCAAAGATCCCCCTGTATTGGCTTGGTTTTTGGTTTGATTGTGTTAAAACACAGAGCTTGTGAATCCCACCTGTGGGATGGACTTGTTGACGTGAAAAGAGAGGGCTGAACTGGGAGGAGCTGGTGACGTAAATTTAGAGAGACACAAGAAAAGAGAAAGGCAGAAGAACTTTTTGGAAGCAGCACCTTGAAGGCAGAGAGAGAAGGAGAGGATTGCTGAGGGCCACTTTGAATTGCCCAGGACTTTTGAGAGCTGCCACCCAGAGCTGCCAAGGACTGAGGAGATATGGCTGTTATGCTGGTACTTTGTCTGTTTTGATGTTGTTTTGCCAATTCTGTCCACTGGTGAAGGTCAGTACTGTTGTTGTAGAGGTATTGGAACCTTGCTGTTGGTTCAGAGCTCTTGAGACTGTTCTGCAGACAGAGAGTGAATGCTGTCCACTGGTGAAGGACAGTGCTGTTGTTGCAGAGGTCTTGGAACCTTGCTGTTGGTTCAGAAGCCCTGAAGAAGGATTTTCTTGTTGTATGTTTACAGAAATCCTGGAAGAGGGCTTTGCTAATGTTTTCAGGGGTCCTAGGACTGTTCTGCAGACAGAGAATGAATTAATGAAGAGACTGGCAATGTATCTTGTGGCCTTGCTAAGCTTTGTCTCCCCAGGAACAGAGATTGCTGAGAACTTGCCTTGTGTCAAGATGAAAAGACCTCCATTTGGGTATTAAATGCTGTCCTTAAGCTTGCTATAATTCTGGGGTAGATTCAATTGTGATCCAAGGGTGGGGAACTTTTGACCTTTTTGTGCTATGTGATTGAACAAATGAATGTACTTTACTTATGACTGGAAACTAATCTCCATTTGAGAACAGGGGCTTTGTGATGGACTAAATGAATGTACAATCTAGGGGTGGAGTAGTACTTAGAAGATGGGACTTTGTGATTGATTAAATGAATCACACTACCCAAGGGTGGGGTAGTACTTGATTAAATCACACTTGGTAAATGCTATATTTTTAATTATGCTATATGTTGATTCTCTCTGTTCTTAATTTGTCACTGAATAAAATGGAGAGCACCTGTGCTGGTATTTTGAACCTTGGGAAGTTGCCTTTGCTTGGCATTACAGAGAGGGAAGGAGGGGCAATTGGGGTTAAGTGACTTGCACAAGGTCACACAGCTAGTAAGTGTTAAGTGTCTGAGGCTAGATTTGAACTCAGGTCCTCCTGACTCCAGGGTCAACTCGCTCTATTCACTGCCCCACCTAGCCACGCTGAGGATGTATTTTTTTAAAGTATTTTGGATTATTAATATATGCTTTTCCTTCAGTAACAAATAGCAAAAAGAGACTGGAAATCTGTTGCTACACTTCTACTAGGCCTGTACTCCAGAGATCAAAGAAAGAGGAAATGGACCCATATGTACAAAAATATTTAGAGTTCATAATAATAAGTTAGCATTTATGTGCTTTTTAAAGCTTACAAAGTCCTTCACAAATATTATGCCATTTTATCCTTATAACAACCCCGGGACTTAAGAACTCTCATTATCCTCTTCTTACAAATAAGGAAACTGAGGCTGAGAGGGACTAAATGACTGGCCAAGGGTAACAAGGGTAATTGAAAGCTGAATTTTAACTCGGGTCTTTTTAATACCAAGTCCTGAGTTCTCCAAACTGCGTCACCTTATCTGCCATTCTTTTTTGTAGTGGAAAAACTAAAGAAGTATCAATCCACTGAGGAATTGAATAAGTTATGGTATATGAATAAAATGGAATGTTATTTTGCTGCAAGAAATGATGCTTCAGAGAAACCGGAGAAGACATGTTTGAAATGAGGAAGAGTTGAATGAGAAGCAGCAGGATAACAGATTATACAACACTGTGAAGACAATTTTTGAAAAACCAAAGGATTCTGATTAATGCCACGGCCAAAGCTGAGTCAAACATGAAGTATATTACCCACCTTCTGACAGAGAGTGGATGGACGCAAGATACAGAATGAAACATACATTTAAGACACAGCCAATGTGGTAATTTGTTTTATTTGACAACACACATCTGTTACAAGGTTTTCTTTTTCTTTTCCTTCAGTGAGAGGAGGGAAGAAGTAGGCAGGAAAGAAAAATAAATGTTTGTTAATTTTTCCTTTAACTTAGTTTTACTTTCAAAAGTAAAATTCTGAAATTAAAAAAAAAATTTTTAAAGTAAAATTTTGAAAAAAAAAAATAGGGGCAGGTAGGTGGTACAGTGAATAGAGCACCCGCCCTGGAGTCAGGAGGACCTGAGTTCAAATCCAGCCCCAGACACTTACTGGCTGTGTGACCTTGGACAAGTCATTTAACCTCAACTGCCTTGCCTTCCCCCCTCCAAAAAAAATTTTTAATTTTTTTATACAGAAAGCCAATGCTGAAGGACCAAACCTAAGACAGAATGTGGAACAACTAACTAATCACAAGATTTTGTTATTGAAACTAATCATCTGTTTTAATGAAAATGTTCTGCCTTCATTAAAGGCATTTCTATGCATGACTAGAAGATAATTATATTTGAATGTCTATATGTGCATTTCCATATGTGCATGGATGAATCTAGGATTCTCAACAATATATCAGACCATAAAATCACAGGATTATAACTGGAAAGATGGAAGAGATTTCTGGAGGCGAGGTCCTATGTCTCAAGAGTCAGGGTACTTTCCTCTGAGGCAGGTATGTGGTGCAGTAGACAAAGTACTGAGTACTGGGCATGGAGTCAGGAAGAAGTGAGTTCAAATCCTGCCCCAGACATTTAGGAGCTGTGTCTGTACAAGTCACAATCTCTCTAAGTTTCAACTTTCTCATTTAGAAAATGAGAGTGGGAGGGGCGGCCAGGTGGCTCAGCGAGTAAGAGCACCGGCTCCAAGCGTCGGGAAGACCTGGGGATCAAATCTGGGCTCAGATACTTAGCACTACACCCAGAAATCACTGGCCGTGTAACCTTGAGCAAGTTACTTAACCCTGATTGATTAAAAAAAAAAGAAAAGAAAATGAGAGTGGGGTTTGGAGCCAATGGCCTCTAGAGTCCCTTATGTTTCTAAATCTGTGGTTCTATAATCTGATGGCCAAAGTACCTCCTTAATCTAACATACTTACCCCTACAACAGGAGGGCATCGGACTGGCAATCAATTAAGTTTTGGGTTGGATCCCACCTCCCTTATTAGCTGGGTGACCCTGTATGTGTCTTTTTCTCCTCTGCAAAGTGACAAGATGGGACTTGATGGCCTCACAGGTCCCTTCTAGTTCTCAACCTTTAATCCTATGACCAAAGGAATGAAGTAGTCCACATTTTAAGGCTGCTCCTATTAGAACCTGGCACAAATTCTTCTGAATGGTAAATCCCAAACTTTTTAGGTTATATCCATTCAATAACCCCAAGGTATAGGGAAAAGACCCATAGCCTGGGAGGCTGAAGACACAGGTGTTAATGCTGGTGTCAGCTTCATGACAGCAAGTTAATCGCCATCTCTAGGCCTCAGTCCTCTCACCTCTAAAAGAAAAGACTCAGGGAGGCACCTGATTGCTGTCTTCAAATACTTGGAAGGCTGCCATTCAGATGAGGAATTACACTCATACTGGGTGCACCCGGAGGGTAGAACTAGGAGCTTTCGTAAGAGGAAGTGGCAGATAATCAAATTTAGGCCTGATGCCCTAAGAGAAAATGCTCTTTTAAAGCTATCCCAGGTCAGAATAGCCCACCTTGGGAGGTAAAGTACAGGTTACCTTTCTGGATGGCCACAGGTCACCACAGATGTGCCTCTATAGAGGGACTATCTAGAATGGCTTGAATCTCGCTCATACCAGTCCAACCCATCCTGGAAAGTCCCTCCCAATTTGGAGAGTCTATGACTAAGTGATTTCTGAGGTCCTTTTTAGATTTGAAATTCTGTGACTTTTTTTTCTTTCATTTAAGAACAAAATCATGGGAAAACCAGGTCAGATGAAAAAGGTGGGTGGATCAAACTAGTAATACTATTTTTGTTTAAAAAAAAATCAAGGTGTTATCATGAAAGAAAAACAGATCCTTGTGTGGTCTTTGCTGAAAGAAGTTCTCAAAGTCAATGGCAAATCCTCATTTGGTTGAATAGGTTTTGCTAAAAACTCAGTTTCCTAACTTCCCTATAGCCCAGACAAATAACTTATACCATTTAACAGCTAATGTTAACATCTCCCAGAGAAGGCAGCCAACAAAAGAATTTCAATGTGACTTAACAGGTCCACTTAATGGTCAACATCTCCCAGGAGAGACTCTTAATCAGCAAATGGCAAAGGGAGGAGCAACTGATTACTATCTCTTCAGGTGTGAATGTCTCTGCCATAGTTAGCTTTGATACCTAGGTTCCAAGGCTCCAGCTCTCAGGTAGGTTTTCCTTAAATATTAATACCTCTATTATTTAGGAAGGGAGTAAAGGCAACCATGTGAAGAAAAGAGCCAAGAAGAAGTGGGTCAGAAGATTTAGAGCTGCTGAGGACCAGAGAGATAAACTAATCCAACCATTATATTTTGCAATTGGGGAAACTGAGTCCCAGAGAAGTTAAAAGATTTGTCCAAGATTACAGAGGTAGCAAATAGCAGAAGGATTCAAACACAGTCACTAAACCAAGAATTCAATATTCTTCTGGTCTTTCTCTCCACTGGGTCTCTTGGAAGCTTCAGAAATCTAGGGCCACCCTAGCAGCTCAGTACAGTAACAGCGCCAAAAAGTCAGGAGTACATAAGGACAAGTCAAACAATGAAGAGTTTTTATGATAAAAGAACATCCTCTGAAAGGGAATAGGGATATATTGGGAAATATAAAAAAGATATATAAAAAGAAAATTAAAAAAAAAAAGAAATCCACAAAAAGGCTGGGGACTCTGGCTCCCCTCTTTTGGCCAAACTAGACTTTCTGGACAACCCTAGATTCCTAGATTCGCACTCCCCTCTCCCCATGCTAGAGGCTCTAGAAAAGATGCATAACTTGAAGACCAACATAGCCTTTAGGATTTAGGATACAGAAGCAGGAAAAAAAGGCTAATTTATTGTGTGTAAAGCAAAAATATATCATGACATAGTGGAAAGAGTCAACTTCAAAGTCAGGAAGGTCTGGGTCTAAGTCCTATCTTTTATGGGAATTGACTGTGTGACCCTGGGTAAGTCACCTGCATGGAAGGAACCTCTCGAAAACTTAAGCTGCAGAGAAGATGAACACCTACATTGATAGAGGTAGTTTCCTCACATGGGTATTCCCCAAACCAATGAAAATTATAGGTCCAGTCCCTATCCCTAAGGCTAAGTCTAAGGACACGGACTTGTGTGTGGAATGTGTGGAGTGTGTGGGTGTGGTGAAGAATACTAGGGTGCCTGGATGATATGCACACAGCAGAGGGAAAGGATTTAACATCTCCATATCCTAACCATCCTCCTATCTAATGACACATCATTGCTTTTTTGGGTTGAAAGATTAATTGATAGTGGTCCAATCATGTTTCTGTCCTTTCCATCTACTGCTATATTAAGGATGGAAGACTCCAGAGAGCAGGGAATATATAGCTCACAGGCTCAGATACCCAGCACTTCCGGGAAGACTGGTCTAGTGGGTTGAGGGCCAGACCTGGGTTCCAGTTCAGGCTGCAGCACCACCTCCCTGTGTGACTTTGAGAAAGGCAATGAGCCTCTCTGTGCTTCAGTCTCCTCCATCCGTCCCATGGGAAGGATTTTACTCCCTCAAGTTGTTTTGAGGACAAAAACAGACAATTAATGTAGAATGCCTTTCTTCCTCAGAACTAGTTGGTCACTGTCCATGATGTCAAACCGCTGCTCTCTCATCCCCAGCTACAGGCCCTTGGTGGTAGGGCAGGGGAGAGGCCTGGGAAAATGCCTGGGCACTTTGGAAATGTAGCATGTAGAATAATGAAATATAGAAGGGAGGCAGCTAAATGGCAAGGCAGATGGAGCACAGGGCCTGGAAGAGAGAAGACCTGGGTTCAAATCTGGCCTCAAACACTTCCTAGCTGTGTCACCCTGGGCAAGTCACTTAACTTCTGCCTCAGTTTCCTCATAGGTTATCATTAGCTATTAGAGAAATGTTGATGCTGACAGAACACCCCCAACCGAGGTCTCCAAAGAGGTGGTCCCAAATACTCATTCGCACAGGCCTAAATACACACTCTCTTTCTCTTTCTCTTTCCCCTCTCTGCAGTGCCAGGCAGGAAACCCCAATCCAGCCCAGAGAAGCACCCAGCCCCTCCCCTGTGTGCTCAGGGGTACCCAGGCCAGACAAGCACATCAGCATCTCCTCCCCCTCACAGCAGCTGCTCCCTTTTCACCCTCTCTATGTGGGGGTGGCGGGGCTGGGGTGTCGGGAGCTGTTGAAGGAAGGATGTGTTGGCCAGGGTCTCTGCAGAGGAAGGAAATAAGAACCCAGCATGAGGGAGGAAATGATGGCCTCCACAGTTCCTGCTTCCTTGGCAAGCCAGAAACACAGACAGATAGCAGCGATTCTTACCTCCTTTACCCCCACCCCCAAATGCAAGTTGAACCTTCTTATCAAGATGACCATTCTTCTCCCCATCCCATAATGCAACTTTGAAAAAAAAAAAACACCTCAAAAAACCACCAAACAACAAAAATCCCTGGTTCTGGAGAAAGAAAGGAAGGGCTCAGTGTGAGGGGCCCAAAGAGCAGCACCAGCACAGCTCGCCCTGAGCCAGCACACACACGCTCACACACACTCTCTCCCTCCACTGCTGGGAGTGGGGGGCCGACAACATGACAGATCAGGGAGATCAGGGACCCAAGGAGGTGAGAAGGCCCCAGGGAAACCCTGAACCCTGAGATTCTCTCTTGCATGCTAGGGAATGAAAGGCGATGGCCCCACTGGAGAGGGGGAAGCATCCAGAAGAGAATTTGTTTCATTCATATTACCTGTCGGGGGGGGGGGGGGGGGGGGGGGGAGGTGAAGAGAGAGGCTGGGTTGAGGAGAGAGAGGGAGGGAGGGGAAGAGAAGAAGAGAGGCAAGGGTGGGAAGAGCATAGGCTGGGGGAAAACCTACATTACTGATTTGGTCTTGAGTCTTCTTAATTCTCTGAAGCTCAGGTGTGTCAGCCACCACGCTGAAGCCCTTCCCCTTGTTCTTTTCAAATTCTTCCTTGTAACGCACCTGGAAGAGAGCAAAGAAAATGAGCTGCAAGGAGGATCTGCTTTGAAAAGAACAAGGGGAAGGGATGAAAGGGACAGTGGGGCAGAACTCCAAATTGGGACATCTGGCTCAAAGGTCAAAAGGAGCATGGTCTACTATCCCAAACACTTGGGGTCAATCCCAAGGCAGGAAAGTGACCTGAATGATCTCTGAAGGCTTCTTCCTGGATCTGTAAGGTGCCCACCAAGTTTCCCTGGGTAAGAGCTGTTAAGTGACCACCACTGGCAATAGACAAGAAGCAGCTAGAACAGAGAACCTCTGGCTTCTGGCTGGCACTGCCAATGCCTTGGAGCTTACCTCTGGAAAAGGGTCAATGGGATGAGAAAAGAGAGGAGGGCGAGGAAGGGCTCTGGGCAGAGGATGATCAGAACAGACCACACTTTAACAGAGTTTCTTAACCTGGGGCCCATGGATAGATTTCAGGGTCTCTGTAAACTTGCATAGGGAGAAAAAAAACTACATCTTTCTTTTCAATAACGTCTAACTGAAATCTAGCAATTAATGTACTTTATTTTATGCATTTAGAAACACCACTTTTTTTTCCCTATTTTGCTTTTTGTAGGGAAGGCAGGGCAATTGAGGTTAAGTGACTTGCCCAAGGTCACACAGCTAGCATTGTGTTTAGTGTCTTGAGGCCACATTTGAACTCAGGTCCTCCTGACTCCAGGGCTAGTATTCTATTCACTGCATCACCTAGCCACCCCCAGAAATACCACTCTTGAGAAGGGGTCCCCAGGTTTGAGGGAAAAGGAGCCCTGCATTAGAATGATCCCCAAGTGTTTAGAGGGTAATTCTAGAGAAGGCAACACTGCCCACCCTGTCCTGAAGATTTTGTAGCAGGAATCTGGGTAGTATTGCAATAAGAAAGATTGAAGTTAGAGAAAAATGGGAAGCTCTTCCAGATGCAGACGGTGATAGAGGGATGAAGATTTGAGAATTTCCTCGGGATATCCAGGAATGAGCTAGCATGAGTTTAAGGTAGAGACAGCTCTCTGATAGTGTTACACTTTGATTCAGAAAGATCTGAATTTGATTCCTGTCTCAGTCACTTACTTAACCTGTCTGCCTCATTTTCCCCATCTGTAAAATGGGATAATAGCATCTACCTCCCAAGGACAGTGTGAGGATCAAATAAGATATTTGCAAAAGCATTTCGTAAACTCTAAAACACTATATAAAAGCTAGCTATTTTATTATTATTTATATTATATAATTAATTTGTTATTTATATTATAAATTACTTATTTTCATTATCAACATCGTCATAATTAGGGAAAGAGAAAAATAAAGTTAGGGCCTCTCAAGGCTCTTCCTTCTTTCTCCCACATGGACTGGAAATCCAGTAAGCCCCAGGTCCCTGGGACTTTCTCTCTGATAGGTTCTCTCTCCCCCCACCTCCAGCCTGTATTTCCTCCATGGGGGGTGGCCCAGTCCCTGGAAGGCAGGTCAGTCCAGGACATGGACCACATGACTGAGCCTCCTGAGAATTTCCAGGATGAGATTTGGGTGGTTCCCAGGCAAGGAGAGGGAGGGCAGAGGTTAGTGGGGAATGGACTTCAGCAGGGGCTGAGCCAGATGATTCCGGTCCCCCCCATTCCCCCACCAGCCACCACCTGTCACTTGGCCCCCAAACCCCAGCACTCCTAAGGCTTCCAAAGCGTGGGTCAGGGGCCTGTGAAAATGCCATTACAACACCACAAAAACACTTTCCTCAGGACATTCCATGAATTAGGAAGGACAAACACTAGATTTCTGGCTTAGTGTATTCAGTGCCTTACACAGTAGTCATAAGCACTAAGAAATGTTTGCTGAATTGGGTTTTTATGGATGAGGAAACAGAGGCCCACAGAGAGTGAAATAATTTGTCCCTGGTCACCAGGATTCAAACCTAATTCCAAACCCAGCCTCCTCTACCTCTCTTTACTAAGAAGGTGAGAATTCCAAAGACACCCTTACCCACATTTACTAATACCACCCAGCCACCACTGGAACCTCTCCAATCTCTGGGTCAGGAACCCTGGAGAGGTTGCAGCATCCTAGGCTGACCCTTCTTTCAATTTTTCTAACAGCTTAAGAATAATGGGCAGGGTGTCATGATGTAGTAGAGAGAGTCAATCCCGGGAGTCAGGGCAACTCCAAGTTGGAGAATGGACACTGTTATACACTGTGAGAGGGAATTTCTGCATCAAACACTAATGATGTTGGTGGGCCCAAAACTAGTGAAATCACAAGCCTGGACCACAGACTATTTCTGCTTCAGCCTGTTATCAGCAGAAGCTAACAAATGTGGTTCAAAACTATGGGAGTGTGAACTGGCTTCAGAATAAAGGGTGTAATTTATTTAAAGGGGGAAGGACGGCTGAGAGAGGAGAGTCAGCTCTCAGTTGCATTTGAAAAAACAGGAAGGAGGGTCACGGGCTCTTGGAATAGCAAGAGCTGGAGAAGTCTAAAGACTGCTTACAGTTAAGGTCACCAATGGTGATGAGGCATCACTCAGTTGTACTGCTAAATTCAATAGGAGCCAGGCTTAGGACAGGAAGTGACTTGTAAGCTCATCCTTTTATAGAGTTAAAAATGGAGGACCAGAGATTCCACTTCAATATCTTCTTGCTACCTTAACTCCAAGAGAAGGCAATGTGAACGCTGACTTGAGTCAAAGGTTCTGGGTTTAAATCCTACCACTCACTGGTGCTTATTAGTGTGACCTTGGGCAAGTTACTTAACTTCCCTGGGCCTGTTTTCTTATGGGTAAAAAAAGAGGATTGGAGAGGAAATGGTCCTTCCTAGATCTAGAGATTTGATCCACGAACGATTCCAGATGCTGCTCAATCTTTCTCCAAGCAAAGCTCTGTTCCTTCACTGGTTACCCATTGCCTAATGAGTAAAACCCAAACTGTGGGGGATAGACAGTGTGCTGGATTTGGAGTCAATGGACTTGGATTGAAATCCTCCTGACCGTCCATTTTCTCATCTTTAAAATAATAAATATCGGGGTAGTTAGGTGATGCAGTGAATAGACACCAGCCCTAGAGTCAGGAGGACTGAGTTCAAATCTAGCCTCAGGCGCTTAACTTGCTGTGTGACCTTGGGCAAGTCACTTAACCCCAAATGCCTTGCCTTCCCCCCTCCAAAAAAAATAAATAGTAAATACAGACAAGTCCCCTGCAGTTGCGCTGATCTCCATATGACCCCAGGACTCTTCCTCTCTGGCCCCCAGTTTCTTTACCTACTGAATTAGGTGACCTCTGAAATCCTTTCTAGCTCCCCATCTAGGATCCTAGGATGGTCATTCTCCAAGTATACCTTGTGTTTCCCCATCTCCTCTTCTCACAATCCTACCATCACCTATCAAGTCAGTTGGGTTTAGTCTATTTGAGAATAGGACTGCTGCCATAATTAACCTGGGGCTTAGGGACAACTCATTGATGAAAATCCCATCAAACCTCACCCTCCTCCCCAGTCTGGCCCATCTGGCTTGATCTCCCTGCCTTTATAAGGCTCAAGGGCCCTTTATACAGGATAATGTCCACTATGGTGACATCAGCTAGTTCTCAGCCTTCCTCCCAACCCCCAATTCCAACACAGCTGTGCAAAGGGGTGATTCACTTTTATGCTTGCAATGGTAGGCTAGGGAAGGTCAGGAAAAGAGCAAAAAACAGGGCTCTGGGCAAAGCAACCCATGTCACAATCACAGATTAATTTGACACTCACCATTCTAGTACCTGGAGAGGGGACAAGGAATAACAGCTAATAACTAACATTTAGATAAAGAACCTTACATATATTACCTTATTTGATCCTCACAACATTGTTAGAGGACCATTGATCTCTGGGCATTGGGGAGAGGTATCAAGAGATATGGGAATTAGGAGTGGGAAAATATTCTCATGATTCTCAATGTCCTATCCCCAATCCCATTCCAGGCTAGAATTCAATTCAATAAACATTTATTAAATTTGTTATTTATAATACATATTATTATTTATAAACATTTATTAAATATTTACTATATGGCAGCCTGCCTATTAACTACCTACTTTGTACTGTGCTCAGCACTGGGAAGAATGATCATTGGTACTTTGGCATCAGAGAACTGGCTGCAGACAGCTGATTTGTGCTTTGTCCTCTCAGGTTTTGATCCCAGGCCTAATTGGACCCTGCCATGTAGAATTTGTCTAGAATGATCTTTGCTTCTCCTCCTCAACAGAGAGTGAAAGCAGAGGCCACACCTGCCTCATACTAAGGACCAGGAAGGTGGCCTGTAACTACACCCACACCCAAACACAGACCTGGTCTCCAAGTACAACAGAGAAGTGGACATTTGAGTCAGTCACAAAGAGCTAGGGACTGGGGTGGTTATTTGAGTGTCTAAAAAAGAAAATCCTCACCAGGACAACCTCCAGCCCTTCCCTATTTCAGGGTCCAAGATTAAAATGGAAGGGGAGTACAACAGTACAAAACATAGCCAGGAAAACAACATACACAATGACTTCAACGATTAAAATGGAAAAGATTCACAAAACAATTTAAAAAATGAATGTTGTGAAATTATAAAGAACACACATAGCCTCAAAGAAGAGAGATGGTAGACACCCTCACCTCACTCCTTTGCAAGGTGGGAGGTCCATGTATATGGAATACTATGCATATTTTTTAGGGATTTTTAAAAATGTAATGATCACTGTAAGAAACGAGGAGCAGATGGACTTCATAGTTACCTGGAGATGCTTATAAGAACTGATGCTGAGTGAGAAGAGTAGAACTAGTAGAAATTTGTACACAATTACAGACACAACGTATGTGTGATGACCAACTTTGATAGACTGGACTCTTCTCAGCTATGCAGTGATATAAGTCAATCCCAGAAGACTCATGATGGAGAGAAATATGTGCATCCAGAGAAAGAACTAGAAAGAAGTGAGTTTATATCCAGATGGAAGCAAAATACCTTATCTTTTTCCTTCTCTTGTTTGGTTTTGTTTCCCATTTTTCATTCCATCTGATACAATCCATCTTTATAACCTGACTAATGTATAATGTGAAAGCATTTACAGATCCTATACTTGACCGTATGCAGCCATGGGGGGAAGGGGAGGGAGGGGGACAAAATGTGAAACTCAAGGAATTGTGGAAGTAAATCCTGTAAACTAAAAGAAAACAAACAAATTAATTTTAAAAATTACAAAATAAAATGTAATGATCAGTTTGGCTGATTTTTTCCTCTTTTTGTTCAAAAATATTATTTGTTATGTAGGATGGCTTTCTGGGAACAAGAGGGGAAGGAATAGTAAGGGATATCTAAATGATGTAAAAAGACAAAAGATGTCAAATTCTATGGAAGGAAAAGAGAGAAAGAAAGAGAAAGGGAGGGAGAAAAGAAGGAAAGAAGGAAGGGAGGGAGGGAGGAAGGAAGGAAGGAAGGAAGGAAGGGAGGGAGGGAGGGAGGGAGGAAAAGGAATAGGGATGAGACAGAGCTAAGACAAAGAGAACTCAGATCCCATCCTTCAGTCCATCCCTGCCTGGGTGGGGTAAAGGTGATGAGAGGAGGGGGCAGGGTTATCCCTCCTCTGCCAAGCCTCAGGGTGGGGCCACTAAGGTGGTCATTTCTGGATGGACACTCAGGCAAAACAGTAAACCAACCCTGTGGTTCCCAGCCCCAGTGGGGGTGGCCCTAAGTGTCTCAGACACCCAAAAGTGCCACTTTGGGGGAACCAGTTTAGACACAGGAAAAACAAACCAACCAAAATAGATTGGTTGATCTCCAAAATAGAACAAGTTGGATTTCCCAAGTGATGGAGACACAGAGTCGAGACACAGAGACAGATCCAGAAAAAGGAACCACTTGCCAGAAGCTGCTTCCCCAGGCCCTCTTAGCAGCAGAGGATGCGGTAGGAAAAAGCTGAGGACTTCCTTTATTATGCTCTAGCCTCAGCAAACTAGTCCCCAGGCACTTTTGGAAGCACCTCCAAACCTCCCCAACCTCATCCTCCCCAGCCAGTCAGGCAGCCTGAGCTGGATATAGCCAGCACCATCTCTCTCTTCTTAACCGGCCACCACTAAGTTTAGCCGTTTCCAGAGAGGAGCTCAAGAAAACTGGCCTCCAGAATGAAACAATACACTGGAGTCAGAGGAGCTGGGTTCTAATCTTCCCTCGGGTATTTAGCCTTCTTGGGCCTCAGTTTACTCAGATATAAAAATAAATTAAAACTAAAATACTTCCAAGGTCTCTCCCAGCTCTGATATTTCATGACTATCAGACCACTCACCACTCCTCTCTGAAGAAAAAATGAGTTAGCTAGGCTCTCTGCAAGATCTGGTTTTATCCACACCCTTCACCAAGTCCATATCCTTTCTAGCTATTGGTCATCACCTATGCCTGGCTCCCCCAGTGTCCAATACAACCCTATTTCCTTGGCCTTCAGTACCCCCAGGACACACAAACACCCAGGAAACCCCTAACACACACACACACACACACACACACACACACACCCCTCTCTCTCTCTCTCACACACACCACACCCCTCACTCATACTACCAACACACATACACACCCCCTCTCACACACACACACCTCTCACTCATACCACACACACTCTCACCCCTCATTCATGCCACACACATACACACACACACTCTCTCACTCACATACCATATACCACACACACACCCCTCTCCCTCTCTTTCTCAGGTATTTGATGCTGGGGGGTGAAAAGACCTACAGCTGCCTCCCTTGTGTGTCAGACAAAAGAAAATTGAGATCTCTATCATGATGTTTAGAATTTCTCTCCCCTTGGAAGGGTGTGGATAAATGTGTGTGTATGTATGTATGTATGCCTGTGCGTGTTCACGGACTTTCTGTTGGGTCTCTCTGAGAGGGTCTGTTAGTATCACAGTCCAGGTCTTTCCCAGAGTGACCATCACCCCAATCTAAGTCCCTGACACTGACAAGAGAATCTACAGTTATAAATCAGCCCCATAAAAGTTTCCTTTTTGTCTCGAGGGTGGGCATATGTGTTAGGGGCTGGGGGGGGGGGGCACTAAAGCTGGGACTTGGGCCAAAACTCACACATGCCCCTCAGCTGTTTGGGGATTTGGCTGGGGAGGGCAGATGTCCCAGGGCAGCTCTGGGAAGACCCAGCCTTCCTGCTTCTCCAAGCTGACATTTGGTGAAATCTCATCCCTGTCACTGAGGCCAGCTAGCCTCCCAATCTTACCCCAAACTGGGGGGCCTGGCAGGAATCCTTACCAAAGTGGGCACTGCTGGGCCCCCATCCTCACCCCAGGAAGTCTGCCAAATACTCCTTGTTTTGCCTGACTCTCCCTACTTATATGCCACCCAGCAGTAGCCTGGCGCCACCCCTCTTGTGCCAACGTGCCTGGCATGCTCACCCACTACCGAATAATTGCAGCTTCTCTCCTGTAGCAGAGGCGGGGGTCCCTGAAGAGACAAGAGGTGAAATGCTGCCGTGTGTAAAAATGAACTTCCCCTCTTCCCTCCTCCAGAGTTTAGAAATACACAGGAAGTTCCAATTTGGGAGGAAGCAAAGAAAGGGTCATTGCCAGGTATAAAAACAACCACTTCTCACTTAGTCCTAGATAGGCTAAGCAGATTCTGCCCTATTAAAAAAAGAAAAGACTAACACCCAAAAAAGAGAAGCACCTTCTCTAAGGCCTCTCTAGGGCAAAAACTTGAACCCATGTATCTTAAGTCAGTAAAGATGTTTTGGTTTCTTGATCTGTTTCCCTATTGCTATCCCAGTGTCTTGTATAAAGTAGATTAATAAGTTAATTAACAAATGTTTACTAATTTAATTGAGTCCCAGCCTCTTACAGCCCTGTCCTGGTAACTTGCAGAAGACTTAAGATGTTCACCCCATATAAAAGCTCTCTGCTCTTCAGAACATTTTAAAAGCCCATTACTCAGAATGTCCCTGGATTGCCTCTGTAAAATGAAGTGGGGGTGTTAGACTACGTCATCTTCTAGCTCTGGACCTATGATCCCCTTGCTTTCCTCATCTGTGTGCTTGGTAAAAATATAATGTTTTATCATCAGACTGGGCCACACAAAATGAGGAAGGAAAATTTTTCAGGAGGCAAGCCCAAGTCACACATTCCAAAGTCAGATGTATTATTTTTTTTTTATTATTAACATTTATTGTTTGGCATTGCTTTCACCCCATTCATTCACTGATGTGAATGGCCTAAAGGTAACTGGAGGTAGCCCAAGACCAACTCACAAATGGTCAGCTAGCTACAAGCTTCCCTTCCTCTTCTCAGTCATGTTCTCTGGATGGGGACGGGGAGTTTGAGGGCTGCTTCCTGAGGGCCAAGAAGAGTCCCTGGAGGAGGGAACCTCTCAGGAAATCCATCTGACTTCTCTCCCTGGCTAGAAACTAGAAATGAAGGAGTTCTCTGTGATACAAAAGAATGAATAATGGAATTAGAGGCAGGAAACTCTAGACTGAGTGGCAGTTCTTTTATTAAACTGATGTGTGCCATGGGACAGATTAATGAGGCCTTTTCCTAGGTCTCAGTTTCCTCCAATATAAAAAGGAGGAATGAGGGGAATGGACTAGTGGACCTGATGTCCTTTCCAGCTCTGACATTCCATGACTGCCAGGCCTGACTCCTCTCTGAAGAGATAGATATGCCTGGCTTTCTCCAAGTTAAGCTTATTCCTCTTTCTGACTTAAGTCTGGGCAATGGCTAGCTACTGACCACCACTGGTGCCAGCTTCCTGCAATGTTCAGTACAGGCCCCTTCCTTTATCCTGAAAACAGCACAGGGAGGG
>NW_027187370.1:2859541-2865922 GCF_028583685.1 Petaurus breviceps papuanus
GGGAGGAAGAAAAGGAGGAAGGGAAGGAGGGAAGAAGGAAAGGAAGGAGGGAGTAAGGGAGGGAGGAGGGAAGGAAGGGAGGGAAGGAAAGGAAGGAGGAACAAAGGAAGGGAGGAAGGGAGGGAAAAGAGAAAAAAGAAGAAAATAAGCATTTATTAAGCACCTATGAGGTAAGCACTTTACAAATATTATTTCATTTGAGCCTCACAATATATGTTATTGTCTCCATCTTACAACTAAGGAAATTGAAACAGAGACAAAGGTTAAGTGCCTAGGGTCACACAGCTACTAAGGTGTCTGAATCTGCAACAAACTCAGGTCTTTCTGACTCCAGCCTTCTATATCCACTGCCTCACCTAGCTGTCTCCCCAACCAACAGCACAGCTGAAAGAACCCAATGGCCTCCTAATGTCTTGACATTCATTTAACTGAATGCATGTAGGGGCGCTGGTTTAAATTAAAACTGGTCTCCTCACTTCACAGTCCCATCTCTTATGTCCTGGCTAAAGAACTAACTAAGAGGTCAGGCTGCTGCTGGCATCTCAAGAGAGGTAATTAGCCTCCCTTATCATCACAGGGATGGTATTATCCCTACAAAGTGGGTATGATGATAATACTCTTCCTGTCCACCTCACAGAGTAGTTAGGAGGGGCTATATTATTACTGAAAGCCCTGCAGCCACCATCAAGCAGAAGACACCCCGGGGAGAAGGGGGCCTTCCACTCCCAGATGCCACTAACACTAGCTGCCACCTCCAGGAAGTGTAGGCCCAAGAGCCCTAGGAACAGTTGAACCATCTTCCTCCCCCACCTCCTGCAGCCAACGTCCAGAGGAGCAGCCTTTGCAGGGATGGAACCTGACTACTTCCTCTGCAAATGCTGAGCCTCCCTCCCCACCCCCCCCCCTCCACCTCCTCAGCAGCCACAGCAACGGAAGAACCAAAAAAAAAAAAAAAAAGAGTCCTCCCCACTAAAGTCCTTAGTACCATCATCAACAGATAGACTTTTATTAAAAAAAATGGCACAATGAAAAAGATTCAATACTATTCATGTTGCTGCTTGTTCCTCCCTAAGAGCCACCAGGCCTTTCCAATTTACTTGCAGCTGGAACCTTTCATATAGGTTGCTTTGCCCCATCCTACCCCCATGAGAATGTGAGCCCCTTGAGAGCAGAAAGCTCTCTTTCTTTTCAGTTTTTATCCCTAGAGCTTAGCACCAAGCTTGGACCACAGTAAGTACTTAATTAAATGCCTTTTTTGCCCATTCTTTCCTTACTATAGTTATCATTCTATTAACAACAAATCATATTTCTATAGCTTGTTAAGGTTTAGGGAGAACTATCCTGGGCTTGAATTTTATTAAACCCATTTTACAGATGATGACACTGAGGTTCAATGACCTAGACAGAATCATGCTGTAGCCAGTGAGTATCAGAACTAGGATTTAAAACACGGACCTTCATACTAAGACAAAAGCTCAAATAAGTTACCAAATGAGGTGACAGATGGAAAGTGCTGAATAAATATTAGCTTAAAACCACAAACACACCTAATGGGGCCTTAGGCCTAACCCCATACAGACCTAGTTCCTCATTAACCAAACCTTGTGACCACTCCCAGGAAACAACAAGGAACTGAGTCAGTGGCTAGTGGGAGGGGGTGGAGGTGGAGGGAGAGGTGTTGGGGAAAGACAAGGGAGATACTTCAGATTTATGTGACTTCAGACAAGTCACAGCCTCTCAGAGTTTCAGCTTCCTCACTGAAAACACAGGGATGAAAATACTTACCATATGTGGTCAAGTAAGAAGGATGACAATTACTCTATCTTAACTTTTCAAAGCCTCAATTGCCTCATCTGTAAAACGAGGGTGAACACTTGCCCAATCTCCCTTAGGTGTTATGAGGAAAATACTTGCGAATCCTTTTTTTAAGAGCCCTACAGAAACATGAGTCAATGTTAGGGTTTCAGGAGCATGGCCTGTTCTCAAAGGTCACTTTAGATCATGCCAAATGGTACCAGTTTGTAGATGGAAGGCAACAGTAGGGGAGGGGTGGAGGAAAAGGGGTAGCTTCCCCAAAGCCTGTTGTGTAACTGGAAGGGGAAGGAACCCTTGCCAAAAGCCAAGGTTACACCAGCACAAGCAGGAGGGTCCCAGCACCAGCCCCGTTCTTACCTGGCTCTGGAGCTCACTCTGCTGCTTAAGACGCAGGTTCTCAGGAGTGTCCGCCACCATTGTGAATGACTGCTTGGGGTAGTGTCTGTAAAACAAAGGGGGGGGATGGTGGGCATCCTCAGAGGAAGAAGAAATGGGGAAACCTCGTTCCCTTATCCTTCCTAACCCAAAGTCATCTGTATTATCCTCTTCCAGTGTCCTCTTACACCATTACCACTCTTAGGCAATCTCTCTCCTCACACTCCTTGTTGTTCATCAGTCATACCCAACTCTTTGTGACCCATTTGGGGGTTTCCTGGCAAAGTTAGTGGAGTGGTTTGCCATTTCCTTCTCCAGCTCATTTTTACACATGAGGAAACTGAGGTGAGTAGGGTTAAGTGACTTGGCCAGGGTTACACAGTGATTTGCCATTTCCTTCTCCAGCTCATTTCACACATGAGGAAATTGAGGCAAGTAGGGTTAAGTGACTTACTCAGGGTCACACAGCTTTTATGGGTCTGAGGTTAGATTTGAACCCAGGAAGACAAGTCTTCCTGACTCCAGGCCAAGCACCCTATCATCCACTATGCCACCCAGCTGTTCTCTATCAACTGGATTATTTCAATAGCCCTGAGTCTGTTTCCCTGCCTCAAGCCTCTCTCCATTCTATCCTATCCCCTACTTAGCTGCCTAATCGATCTACCTAAAGCACAGGTCGTCCCATGAAATCCCTCTATTCAATCATCTCCAGGGACTTCCTGTCATCTCCTGGACCAAACCTAAATTTCTGTTTGGCTTTTAAAGCCTTCCCTAACCTGGCCCCCTGCCAACCTTCCTTTCCTCTAATGTTCTCCCTCCTAATGTCAAAATGATTCCTTCAAAATCCCACCTGCAAGAAGCTTTTCCCAATCCCCCCTTTAATGCTAGTGTCTTTCCCCACTTTTCATTAGCTCCAATCTGTCCTGTCCCTAGTTTCTCTGTAGCTAGTTGTGTGAAGTCTGTCCCTCCCTAGAGATAATGAGCTCCTTAAGTAAAGGGACAGTTTTTGTCTTTCAGCATAACTCTTACACTTACTTACCATAGTGCCTAACACCTGGAAAGTGTTTAATTAAATGCTTGGTGACCTGACTCCCAAGATCAACCAAAAAGCATTATTAAACCTGGGGCAACTAAGTGTCATGGTGAGGAGAGCTCTGGGGCTGGAGTCAGGAAGACCCAAGTTCAACTCGGACCTCAGACACTGGGCAAGTCACTTGAGCTGTTTGCCTCAGTTCCTTCATCTGTTAAATGGGGATAACAACAGCACCCACCTCCTAAGGTTGTTGCAAAGTTCAAATGAGATAAAAAGCTCTTCACACAGTACCTGGCACAGAACAGGCAATATAGAAATGTTAGCTATTATTGGGTTTTTTTTAATAGGTGGCAGGCACTATGCTAGCTGATTGGAATGAAAAGGAAATAATGCCTGCTTACATTCTATAAAGCAGGGGTTCTGAACTTTTTTGTGTTGTAGATAAAGCTACCTATAGACCTCTTCTGAGAATTATGTAGTTATTTTTTAATTCATAATTGAAGGAAATGTTAAATTTCAGTTGCAGATTAGTAGGAAATAAAGATTTTTTTCCCCCTAAGTTAACTACCCACATGAGGCCTCATTGATCCCTGGTTAAGTACCCCTGCAATAGGAGACTATATGACATAAACTCATCTATGCACAGAATAAATACAAAGAAAACACAAGGTAGTCTGGGAGGGGAGAAGGGAAGAGAAGTCAAGAAAGGCTTCTGCAGGAGTTGGTCCACTGGAGGTCAGTCTGGAAAGAAGTAAGTGCTTTTCAGAGATGGTGATGAGGAAGCACATGACAGAAACAAGAGTAGATAGTGTTTACACAGCACTTTAAGGTTTGCAAAGAGCTCCTTCTCATTTGCTTCAAGGCATGGGCGATGGCCAGTGCGCTAAGGCACAGTGAGAAGAGATGGAGATAACATGTGCAAAAAGCAACAAGGTCAGTCTCACTGGACCAAAGAGCCTGGAAAGGGGAATCATGTACAACTAGGCTAAAAAAGTAGGGGGAACAAGGTGGGTAGGTGGTGCAGTGAATAGAGCATTGGCCCTGGAGTCAGGAGGACCTGAGTTCAGATCCAGCCTCAGACACTTAACACTTATTACCTGTGTGACCTTGGGCAAGTCACTTAACCCCAACTGCCCTGCTTTCCCCCCTCCAAAAAGAAAAAAAAAGTGGCGGGGAGGGTGGGTCAATTGCCTGGGCTTTAAAAGCCAAACAGAGGAGTTCATCCTGGAGGCAATAATAACTAGGGAGCCATGAGAATTTACTGAGGGGCAAGGGGAGTAACATGGTCAGGGCTGTTCTTAAGGTAAATAATTTTGATTAAATGTGTGAAGAGGTCAGGGAGACCAAGCAGCAGGCCACTGCAATAAAGAGACCAGGTGAGAGGAGATGAAAGCCTGAAGTATGCCTGTGTAAGGAGTGAGAAGGGGTCTGATGCATGAGATGTTATGGAGGCAGAAATTCAGCTAGTACTTAGAGACGTGTGAGGACGTGAGGAGCCAAGAATAATGCCTATGTTAATATCCCAGGGCAGCGAAATGGTACAATGGTTAAACACTAAGCCTAGCATCAGGAAGACTCATCTTCAACATCAGGCCTCAGATACTTACTGACTGTATGACCCTGGGCAAGTCACTTCATGCCCCCCCTTTGCCTCAGTTTCCTCATCTGTAAAATGAACTGGAGAAGGAGATGGCAAACCACTCCAGTATCTCTGCCAAGAAAATACCAAATGAAGAGCTGGACCCAACTGAACAACAACTAATATCTCAGCCAGTCCTTACCCACCAAGGCCTTCCTTATACTCTGTTGATCAGCCACAGTTTGAACCAAGGCTGGCTTTCCCTCATCCTGTGTATCTCCTTCACCGATACCTCAGTGTCCTCAGGCAAACTCAGCTTATCATCAGTCTGAGACAAATGACACTGGAAAAGTCCATCTACCCCCACAACTAAAATTTGTATTCCTGAGCCAGAGAGAAATTCTTTGGGGTTATGGAAACAGGATGGGGTATAGAGAGAGAGATACGTATGTGCATGTGTGTATGTGTATATATGCATGTGTATGTGTGTATATGTATAGATACAGAGGTATACATAGATAAAGATATAAAGTACAGTTGATGTTAGAAACTGAGGAATTGTGAGAATAGAAGACCTAAGTGGGAGAGCTGGTGTTGATGTTTCTTAGGCCACACAAACTTGGACACACAAACTTCTCCAAACCCCAGTTTTTTCATGGGGGTGATAAAACTGATACCACTGACCTCACAGGGTTAATTTTGAGGAAAGTACCATATAAACTACTGTAAATGTGGATCTATCATCATCATCATCATCATCATCATCATCATTATTCCCAAAACAGAAATAGTTAACCATGTGCCAAAGGCCAGGCAAACACAACCCAACTCTCCATGCTAATCCCAGATGACGTGCTCCTCTATTGCTGAAACCGATAAATGACCAAACCCTCCATTGTCCCCAGTGGTTTCCATGTCATACACGCCCCCCCACCCCATTCCTACCCTCTGCCTAGAACAGGCAGTTCCCATAGTGGAGTGAAGAAAGAACAAGCCTGAGAGGTCTATGTAAGGGGAACTGATAGCAAAGTCAAGGGATGAATCCTGAGAGAGCTGGTAGGGTGAACATGACAATCAGCCCCATCAGGCTGTGTGCACCTGGTCTCTAGCCACTGGACAGCCCGGGCCCAAACAGAGCAGCTCTATTCTATGCTGCCGGGGACCTCTAGAGTAGGACATTCCCTCTTTGCATCCACTGGACCACAAAAGAGGAGGAGTATCTGAGGGGAACTCTTAAGAAGAATTTCCTTGCACTGAGAGACTGGAACAGGATAAAGCTGCAAAGTCTTTTCTTGCGATGGTTTTAGGATGCATGTGGGTGGGGAGGGTGGTACATTTTTAAACATAGAAGAGCCTCATTTGGCTAGATAGGGTGAAATTTGGAAAAAGGGGAAAGGACCCCTTTGAGGGCTGGCTCATCTCACCTTACAGTCTTTGTGCCCAAGACTTCTGTGTGTATTCAGAGAGGAGGAAGGAGGGTTGGAAGCTATCACAGAGAAAGCCTGGACTGCATTTGTTATAAGGTGGTAGTGGTGGTGGTGGTAGCGTGTGTGTGTGTGTGTGTGTGTGTGTGTGTGTG
>NW_027187370.1:2866322-2886708 GCF_028583685.1 Petaurus breviceps papuanus
CCAGCTTTCATGCCAACAGAGGTTAATCTAAAGAGTGGGAATTTTAGTCCCACATCAGATTAACTTGGTTCAACTGGAGAGAAGGCCAGAGACACCAATCTTGCTCACTCACCCTCAACACTGCCAACCTCATCCTGCGTCCCACCCCTTTTCAGAAAGGGGTGGGGGAGGAAAAGCAGACACTCAGGACTGCTGGTAGGCACAATCTGCTCCACTACCACCAGAACCACCACTGGTGAGACATACAGGGCTCTCCCTTCCTTTCCCCTCCCCCCTCCTGGTTCTCTGCTCCTTGGGTTGCCATGGCAACCTCATCCCCAGCTCCAGGCAGAACGGAGCACCAGCAAACATGCATTGGCAGCAAAGGAAAGGGGGAGAGTTTTCCGGCAGGGGAGGCCTGAATGGCCTCAGACAACTGAACAGAAACAGAAAGCAGGCAGAGATAGCAAACACAAGAAGTTACAAAGCCAAAGAAGTTCAGGGAGAGGGAAAGCCCGAGAATGGAAGATGAGACAACCTGGTCCCATGTCAGCACCTGCCCTGTGCCCATGTGTCTCTTCTGATGTGATGTGATCTTCCAGACAGATACCTATTGCCTCTGGATAGAGGCTCACCTCGCCCTACCTTGGGGTAGAGAGCATGGGCCAGGTTGGGGCAGTGAAGGAGCAGGCGCACAATTACTCTAAATATACTTTTGTGGGGTGAAGAGTGTGGAGTGATCAGCCTAGTAACCTGGAGAGGCATGAAATTTATTCAAGTCCTTAAGACTTTCTGCTTCCCACCCCCATTTTGTTCCTACTCTGAAGTGGGAGCTCAGAAATCCCTAATATACTTTCCTCTTCCATCTTAAGGTTGCCTTTCCCCCACACCTATCTATCTCTCTCATATCCCTCAGCTCCTCAAAGAGAGAAGCTTTCCTACTGATCACCAGATGAGGAAAGTAAGGAAGGATAGAAGGACCTAAACCTCCTAACTTCCAGCTTTAGGCTTGCTTGGGTGATAAGTAAGGGCAGAGTGCTATACTGGAAAAGAGACTTGGAAAATGGAGCCCCAGGCTGGAGTCCTCTTGGTTTGTACTGAGACCCTGGGCAGGTCATTTCTGTCTGGGCTTCCGTTTCCTCATCTACAAAAGTGGGAGAGATAGTCTCCAAGGTCCCTTCCAGTTCCTGTAAATCTTTTCTGTTCTCATCTGAAAGCCCACGTAGAGGGAGCTTTGACTCTCTTCTCCTAAATCCAAATCATTTTCCAAGTAGTTGGCACCTCACCATGAAGTGTCTCTCTAATCTCACAACCAGCATTATCGTCATCATTCTCTAGTCACCCCCAAGGGAGGCAGGCAGACCAAGGGTGGGGCAAGCTAAGGTCCTAAGGCAAGGAAAGCCTGGCGGAAACCCCAAGGGGAGGAAAAACCCAGCATTTACAAGGCAAGAACCAAGACAGAGCTATTCCCTCTCTGTCAAGAGACAGAGACAGACAGGCAACTGGGGCCCTGTGGTGTGACAGCTGTTGCTATCAGCAACAGTAAGAGCCAAGGCACGGATTAAGGTGACAGTGGCAAGGACAATGTCAGCACATTCAGGCATTCAGCAGGTGCACCCAGCACTTCCCACCCCTACAATTCTCTCTTACCACCATCTCACATCTTTCACGTTCACCTCTGGGGGCAGGGGGGAATATCCAGGGCCATTGCAGCCATCTCCCAGAAATGGGGGGTCAATAGCATAGGCTTTCCCCACCCCAATCCTCTACCACCAACCCACTGGCACAGGTCCCTTTGCCTTCTGAGGAGGGAACAATTTCAGCCACTTTCTCTGGAGGGAGACCTCCTCTCTCCCTATTTTACAATCTACCTAGAGTAGCAGACAAAGAAGGGGCTAACCTGGGAAGCTCTATTCAGAGGACCTAGAGAAAAGGGCCAGTCTCTCACCCACAGATGGACATGGTGCAGCCTAGAGTGGATGGGAAAACTATTCTCTCTTCACTGGAGCCTGGATCTAAAGAAGCTAGCAGTCTCCCTTTCCCCCTTCTTTCCAAAGGCTAGCTTCTAAGACTGGAAAAGCAACAAGGCCAAGGGGAACCAATGGGGATATAAGCCTCAATCCTCCCTCCCCAATTCCCTCAACCATTGTGAGCTCCCTTTCCCACTGAGTCTGGCCCCTTCAAAAACTGCAGGCCTGTTTTTTTCAGACCCAAGAAAATGGTACTGCTAACCACTCAGGAAAAATAAACAAAGGAAATAACCCAGGGCCCTCAAATAGCCTACAACCTCTACATCCTGACTCCAGAAGTTGCCCATTCCTAGAATCACCCCCTGAAAAAAAGTGCTGAGGAGGCAGGGAGTCTGACCCTGTTCCTGGAAGTCATTCCTCACTTTCTGGTCCACTGAGGGGGACATTTTAGCTACAATGCAGTAGCAGGGATGAAGCATAGAGGCCAAGAACTTCCTGGACCTCAGGAATGGGAAGCCACAAGAAGGTGAACCCCCCATGGGGAAGAACAAGGCAAAAAGAAGCCTGGTTAGCCTTTAGCTGGCTGGAGGGGAGATGGTTCTTATCCAGGAGGCTTTAATTCCAGACCCCTCTTTTGGAAACCTGGTTGATCCTACATACCTCCTTTTCAGAATGGTTTTAAATACATGAAATAACATGAGATACAAAGAATTACAAAAGAAAACACATTAAATTTTAAATTGAAATATGAAAAATTTTAAAGGAACAAATGCACAGATACTAGTGAAGAACTAGTCTACAGTTATCCCTTCCACATCAAGACTTTCCCCATTGTGATTTTGATGTCATGGGTCATACAAAATTAAATGGGAATTTTGAAGTTTTGCAGAAGCCACAAACAACATGCAAAGGCCAGCAGATGACACATAAAAAGTTTAGAAACTCAGAAATGCATAAAATATATGTATAGTAATTTATAATATAAACATATTTTATTTTTAACACCATAAATATATACAATTTCTTCTTCTCTGGTACAAAGGGAAGATAAAAAATTTTATATGGATTTTCCAGATCACGGGGGCACTATACCCCTAACCCTATGATGTGTAAGGGATAACTGTAATTAGAACTGGCTGAACAAACTCTCAAAGTCACTTCTACTTGAAAAAATCTGACTCTCTGGGTGTGTGGCATTTTGGGAAGCTATGCTAATTAGCTTTTTATGAGCTTGCCATCCCACGACATAAATCCCTCACTAACCCCCCAGCTCTAAGAAGGCCAGCAGCCCTGAGTTATAGCTTCCAATCAAGGTCAGACATTTCCCAGTCAAAGCTTCACCCCCTTAAGCCTCTTCAGTCACACTGTCTAAAAACAGAAAAGTTTTGGGATGGAACACAGAAGAGCTAAATCATGATCCCCCAGGAAAGATGTTTGGATGAGAGGGAGAAGACTGAGAGGGAAGGACAGATCAGGAAACAGCGTAGGCCTGCTTGCTAACTTCCAGAGTCCAAGGACACAGATTCCATTCTGATGCTACCTCTGTGATATTGGGCAGGTCAAGACTTCCCCGGGGAGCCTCTAACTTTCATCTCCCACTCTATGTTCAGTGAGTTCCCAACCCTCTTTAGCAAAACTTGCTGCATTCCTCCTCTGAATCTATTTAGATTCGCCCAGAACACACCAACTAAAAAAAGCTGAGTTTCTTAGAAATCAGGAACAGACAAACGGGGATAGGCAAGCAGAGACTGCTTCTTCAAAAAAGAATGGCTGCCCCACCTACCTCCCAAATGGAGCCTTTCCTCCCAAGCCAGCACCCCCTCTTTCCCTCACCTCTCCCTTTGGTTTGCCTTTCTCCCATAGGGAGAGTGTGTTTGTTTCTTGGAGGCACTAAGTATCAGGTCTGGATTGGGTTCAGGCCATTTTGGAGGTGAGAAAATTGAATCACAAAACTAGTCAGTGGCAAAGCCACAACTAGAATCCAGGTTTCCTAAGTCCTAGTTCATTCTATTCCCCTGAAATCTGTGGGCCCCTAGGACTGTTTCCCTTTTTCCAAGTTAATAGGATTTATGAATTTAGAGCTCAGGGCTCAGCCTCCAACCCCCTCCTCATTTTAGATAAGAAAAGTGAAATGACTTGCCCAAAAAGGTCACTGAGGTAGTTAGCTATTATTAATAGCAAAATCAGGGTTGATAAAAAAAAACAGTTCACATTTATATAGCCCCTAAATGTCTGCCAAGCACTTTTCCCATGGTTTCATTTGAGTTTTCCAAAAACCATGGCAGGTAAGTGCTGTTATTCCCATTTTCCAGAGAAAGAAACTGACACCCATCTTACTCCTTTAATCTAGCCCCTCTTTCCACCGTACCACAATCCCTCCAAGTTCCCCTTGCCCCACCCACTAGGTCTTTTGACCCAGCAAAGTCTCCCAAAGCTTCAGACCATCTCCTTTTCCAATTATTTATGGGCAAAGCAGAGGAGGAAAGCACAAGCCCATTCTACTGCTCCTTCCCCACCCCCAATGACAGCTTGCTTCTGGGCCTGTGACAAACTAGGGTAAGTTGATACCCCATTTGCAAAAGGACTCAGAGAGGGCCTATGTGAAGGTGCGCCTCCCCTTAAGAAAACTCAGTATACAGAATGCCTGCAGGATGAATAGCTTGGGGGAAGGGGAGAGGGGTCTATTTGTTCACATTATAAAAGGTTCTCTGCTTTAGGGAAAGATTTACTAAAGGCTTCTTTAGAGCCTGTCTTCCCCTGCCCTGATATATTTAAAATACAGTCCTATTTACCAAAAATTTATATTGACACAAATTTTTCAGGGCCCCCTTTCTATAAGCCTAGGTATAGTAAGCCAGCTACATGCCTGTGTGTACAAGGATGTGTGTCTTACACCTCTGGGAGTGATAAGATCTGGTGTGAGTACAAGCACTAGGCTTCTCTTCCAATATAGTCTACATCAAGTTTACCCCCATACACACACCCATCCCCCACCTCCTCTGTGAACACAAGCATGTGTGTGTGTGTTCTCAAGCTTGTATTTGTGTAGTGCCATCACCAGACGGGAAGTCTCAGGGCCTAGGGACGCTCACTATTGGCGGAGAACCAATGCTGCCAATTTGGTTTCTTTCCCCCCCTAAATTCACAGAAACTGAAGACGCCTTTTTGTCGATTGAGACATTTTCCAGAAGCCACATCCCAAGCTTGTGAAGCCAATGGGAGAAAGAAAGAGCTACTCACTTCCAGCTACTTCCCACCAACCCCCACCTCCAATAGCTCCTCTTCAAAGATCTGGGCTCATCTCAGCCCTGGGAGCCTGGCCAGGGAATCCTTCTATCCATTCAACTCTTCACTCCCAAGACACTAGGGTGGGACAAGTCCCACTCCTACAGACAAGCTACACTGAGGAACTATGTCTGCTTGCCCTCGGGTTTGGCACAAGGTTGATTTTACGTAAGCTGTCAAGCTCTGCCCAGAATGGGAAAAGCAGGTCATTGGGCTGAACTCCCAAGCCCTCCCAAGATCCTAAAGGTCTGTGGTCTGAGCAAAAGGAAACAATGGAGTCACTGCTGCTTCTTCCCCCTAAGGGGGTGGGAGTAGGAAAACAGGGGGAAAGATGACAGCCTGTACTTGGACCAAATGAACCAGAGACAGAAGGGTTCTGGAGTCAGAATCCTGGCAAGTGGACAAAAGAGGGGGTAGGCTTCCTCCCAGAGCAGCACAGTGAAAAAGCAGTAAGTTCTGAAGTTGGAGGATCTGGAATTAAATCCTGTTTGCTACCTGTATGACTTTGAACAAGTTAACTCGCCCTATCTGGGCCTCATTTCCTACTCTGTAAGATAAAGAGACTGGAATAAATGACTGGAGTTCCTTTCTGGCCTTTAAATTCACAATCCTAGGAAAGCATACAGCTCCAGTTCCCAGGGAGCTTCAGTTGGGGGTGGAAACAGGGACAGTTAAAAAAAAAAAAAGGTCTCCCAACAGACAACAGGGCCCAGCGGAAGAAAATACCTTCTTGTGGATGAGGGAGCAGCATCTGGGAAACCAGCTGAAGAGTCAGAAGGGTCTCAAAATTAGCAAAGTGCCTGCTCCACCCCACAAACAATGCTAGATGCCAGACTACCTTGGCAAACTGGGAGAGGGGTTATAGGGTAGGGAAAGATGGTTCATATCCCCAACCCCTGGAAGGGAAGGAAGGAGGAGGGAGTACAGAAAAAACTGCAGAGCTGAAGCCCCTGGTACCAAAGGCTCTCGGAATAAACATAAGACCAAAGGCACCTGAAGCACCTGTAGCAAAGAGTTAAGTTCTGTTTTGTTTTTTTGGAGGGGAAAGAGAAGACAAGAGACAAAAGAGAATAATGGTTTAAGTTTCTGGCACCCTGAGACATACAGAATCAGAGCTAAAAGAATTAGGATAATAGGGCTTCCTTCCTGAATGGGACAGAATCAGCTGATTGGATTAAGAACTGCAAGGTGGTTCCCTTCCTCTACCCAGGGCCATGGAAAAAGGAAGAAGAAGAGAAGAAAAGCTTGCTTTGCTGGCCCAGAGCCAAGGGTGAGACAAGAGACCTCTGTGCTCTGTTGGGTTACAGGATTCATCTAAGGAAATGGAATGGGTTCTTGTCTTCCTCCTCCCCCAAACCCCACCATCATCACAGGCTGAGCACGCACCAACATTTCAGCATCCTCCAGGGCCCGATGCTAGCATAGTGGGGCCATCGACCATCAAGGCCCAAAGAGTTCTTAACTAGGGGAGAATCCTCAGAGGACTGAGTACAGAGTAAGACATTGTCAGGAGAGGAGTTCAGAGACTATTCCAGCCAGGATCTCAATCAGACAAAAAACATCCAGTCACTGAGGAGTTAACTGCCCTCTTTCTACCCCCACCCCACCCCACCCCACCCCCATGCTGGGAGGAAACTACAGAAAACCAGAGCCTCTACTAGACTTGTGTGAGCCCTTAAGAATGTGAAGAATGTCCCATTTCCTTTGGGGGGGGGGGGAGAATGGAAAAGAAGAGGCTTATTAGGAAAGAAGAATAAGGACAGTTTTTTTTGGGGGGGGGGAGTCTGCCCCTCCCCCTTTCTAGCCCCCAATCATCAGAAAGGAATTTTAATCTCCAGAAATTAAATGGAGAAACAATTTAGAACTATGGATTCCACCCCCCCCACAAGTCCTCACCACCTCTCCTAAGTACATTCTAGACTTTGCCTACAATAAGCCTTTAGATTTAAATCCTGTGATAGGAAAGGGTGCTGGGCCCAAGCTAATGAATGGGTGAAGACTATGGAATGACTGGTCCTCACTCCCACCTCACCCC
Organism: Petaurus breviceps papuanus; assembly: GCF_028583685.1. Taxonomy (NCBI): domain Eukaryota; kingdom Metazoa; phylum Chordata; class Mammalia; order Diprotodontia; family Petauridae; genus Petaurus; species Petaurus breviceps. The sequence continues at coordinate 2,873,592 of NW_027187370.1, forward strand.
AAGAAGGGTACCATTCAAGAGAAGGTAAACTCCTAAGGACAGAGACTAACTCATCTTTTTGTCTCTACAGGGTAGTTTGCTTTTAATCAGGAAAACCTAGGCATGGGGTTTTGTCTCACACATATTAGCTATGTGGCCATAGGCAAGTCACTTAACCCCAGTATAGCAGAATGAGGGAAAGAAGACATACCCCTTTTCCCTCCTCCCAAATCCTAGTTAAACACAATTCCTAGAGCTTAAGAAACTCTAAAATTATATTTTATAGATGACTTGACAACCTGTACTAGTGGAGGTGACTTCTCCACACCCATGAAAACACAGATCTGGTCCTCACTCCCATGACTCCCCAACAACCCGGGATAGGGCCTTGCTGGATAAGTTTGCCAAGTTGAACTGAACTGGGACTTCTTTCCCCAAAATTGGGACTGGATGATTTCCAGCCAAGAAAAAAGGCCCAGGGGTGGCTAGGTGGCACAGTGAGTAAAGTGCTGGCCGAGTTCGGTTCTGGCCTCAGACACTTAATACCCACACAAAAAAAAAAAACTAGCTGTGTAACCTTGGGCAAGTTACTTAACCCCAATTGCCCTCAAAAAAGGCAAAAAAATAAAGAAAAAAGGATCAACTGGACATATCTCTCCCAGGACTAGTCAGTCTAGAATACCCTGAGCCCCACCCCTCTTTCCTTTTTGGGTTCTCAGCAAGGGAGAACCCCAGAATTCCAAATCACCTTCCAAAGAAATTGGAGAAACAGAGCTGTGGAGGGTTTTCTTAAAGACTTAATCATCAAGAAGTAACCTCTACCCACCCACTGAGCCATTTTAAAAAAATCTGTTAGTCCTCCAGAAAAAAGAAAATTATGGAAAGGAGAAAGAAATCTAATACAAAATAACAATTCAGATTCTATTAACACCTCCCCCCCCCTCCATCCCTGTGTTTACAAAGTACTTGTCTCACAATAAGCTTGCCAAGTAGAGAAAAAACCCCTAGTATGTATCCATTTTACAGATGAGGAAATAGGTGTGGAGATATGATAAGACTTGTCCAGGATCACATGGCTAGCAAATTGTGGAACAACCATCAAAACCCAATATCGTATTTTCTCCCGGATTATGCCTTAGATCACTGGTGTCAAATTCAAACAGAAATGGGGACTACTAACCTGCATAAGGATCTCAGAAGGTTGCATGGTGACTTAGAAAAAACCACCTCTTAGTATCATCTATGTTTTATTGTATTTTTATTGATTTTTGCAATGTATTTCCCAATTATAGTTTAATCTAGTTCCTGTGGCATGGGAGGGTTGTGGGCGAAATGTAGCTTGGCCATTTGACACCTCTGCCCTAGATAACTGCTTTGGTAATAATGGGAAGGTGTGCACATGCCAAGTAAGGTACTTCTTCATCTCCAAGGGGGTGGGGGACCTACAACATTCATTTACTGTATATTTTGAGTCTGGTTTTCTTGATCTCATCTAGGCAGGAAGTACATCTGGCCACTAATGGTCATGAAAACGGAAACTTTAACTTGCTCCATTTTTCTGACCTGGGCTAGTTCACCCCTCCTCCAGAAGTCCAGTAGTCTGGGGGCTCACCATAGTGGTGCTATATTTAGTAAGGACATCTGAATGGCTTTCCTCCAACTGCAGCTGTGAATGCCTGAACTCAAAGAATCCACAGGCCTCAGCCTCCCCAGGAGCAGAGATCACAGGGATTTACCACCACACTTGGTTACTATAGGTGTGTGTATGTATATATGTATGTGTAAGTAGGTGTATACATGCATTTCTATGCATACATGTGTATGAATGCATTGTGTGTATATATGCATATAATGTGTATACAAATGTGTGTGGCATAGACTTTTATGGACTTTTATGTGTATCTACCTACTGGTTTTCCCCAAACACACAACAGAACATGAACTCCTTGAGGGTATGATCCCATTTCTGCCTTTCGTAACCCCAGAACCTACCCCAATACCCAGCATACAGATAGGGCTTGCTGAGTAAACAGCCCTCATTATAGACCCAAAGCCAAAAAGAATGATCAGATCAGAAAGTTTGAGCTGGAAATACACTTTGAGATCATCTAGTCCTGACTCCTTGTTTTTACCCAGGAGAAAAACTGAAGCTGGTAGATGGGAAGTGACATGACCAAGAGTCAGAGCTGGAGTGACCCAGGGGTGACACACATCCGTCCTCTGCCTCCAAATCCAGGATTCTCTCTACTGTACTGCAATGATAACAGGTCAGCAAAAAGAGAGGGAAGGAGGGAGAAGGGCTCTTCCTCCACATGTAAGACTTGAATAACAGCTGCCAAGCCACCCGCAGGAAAAACACATTCTCTCTCCCTCACTCTCTCTGTCTCTGTCTCTCTTTCTCCTTCTTTTTCTCCTGATGAAGTCAGCCCTCCCCGGACAGACTTCTCTCCTCCTCAGATGTAGTAGTCATTGGTTCCAGGAGAGTGATGGGTCCAGTTCACCAGTGAGAGGGAGTAGAGGCAAAAGAGTGGTGTTGGGTAGCAACACAGGCTACCAGGAATCAGGAGTTTGTAGAGTGCAGTCAGGAGGATGGAGGGGTAGAAACATGGAAGGGATTTTTCTGAAATGGAGGAGGTTTGTGTAAGATATTTCAGGCCACAGGAGTCTGTGTATATCAGAGGGAGAAAAGCAGAGGTAAGAAGAGGAAACTGAGGGACAGAGTAAAGGAAAAGGGTAAAAGGAAGGAGAACTGAGTTGGAAGCCACACACACAGACACAGACAGACAGACACACACCCTCCCTCTCCTCCAGAAATGTCCCTGGAAAACACTCAATCAGAAATATCACTGTGCTCAGACACATAGTCCAAAACATGTCTATGTGATTTCAGTCTCTTGTCACTCTCTTTCTTCCCCTTCTCTCCCTCCCTCCCTCCCTCCCTCTCTTCCTTTTCTTTCCCTCCATCTCTCTTTCCTCTTTTTTCTCCCCTTCTCCCTATTTTTCTCTTTCTCCTCTCTTCCTTACTCTCCTCCCCTTCTTTCCCTCCATCCCTCTTTCCTTTTTTCTCCCCCTCTCCCTATTTTTCTTTCTCCTCTCTTCCTTTCTCTCCTCCCCTTCTTTCCCTCCATCCCTCTTTCCTCTTTTTTCTCCCCCTATTTCTTTCTCCTCTCTTCCTCTCTCTCTCCCTCCCTCTTTCCCCTTTTTTTCCTCCTCCCTCTCTTCCTCTTTTTATCTCCCCCTCTCTCCTCCCTCTCCCCCCCCTCCCCCCTCTTTAGCCCCCTTCTCTCTCCCTCTTGCCCCACTCCCACTCACACCCCTAGAGCCCTGAACTCACGCATTACAGTAGGGTTTCTTCTCATAGCCCTTGTAGTTCTTCATGTTCAGTGTCATTTTGCAGGTCTCACAGTGAAAGCATGCTTTGTGCCAGTACTGTGGGCAAGGAGAAAGACAGGCTGAATCAAAACTCTGAATGCCCAGAGAACACCTCCCTAGGAGAAGGTACTCTTCTCCCTTACCCAAAAATCAAAACCACTGCCAGGGCACAAAGGCCTTGCTTCCATTTACTGGTTGGGAAAGAGTGCCCTGAACAGACCCGCTGGCCTGGGGTTTTGTTGCTTTCTGTGGAAAAGAGCAACAGGTATACCCTGAGGGTCTCCTCCCTGCTGGCAGCCTACAGCACTGGGACTGGGTTCAAGTCCAGACTGCTGTGTGCCCACAGGCAAGATGCTTCTTCTCTCTGGGTCTCAAATGCCTCCTCTGCAACATGGAAAGCAATGAACTAAATCCAGGAGACCTTAGCCATTTTTTTGTGTCATGGGTCCTTTGGCAGTCTGGTGAACCCTTAGAGACCCCTTCTTGGAATAATCTTTTTAAAGAATAATTAAATATATAATTAATTGATGCATAATTAATATGTTAATTATAATAAATGATTACTATACAATTAATGTATGAATTATCTATAAATAATTAAATGATTGAGGAATGATCTTTTTAATAAAACATATAGTACTACAAAGAAAAGCAATTATATAGCAATACAGACATCAAGACATTAGAAAACATGTTCCCAGACCCCTGGCCTAGATGGTCTTTCAAAGGTCTCTTCCAGTCCTAAATCTGTCCTAAAGACAGGAAACAAGCAGTTGGAAGCAGTGGGCTTCCCAATCTGCCACACCTGAGCAGGCTGGAAGACATGGCAGGGAATTCTACATTAGGGAGACTATCACTGCCAAGTACATTCACACTCCCATTTATATAGCCAAAGCAATTCACACATTTGCCAGTAAGAACTAAAAACCCCCCTCCAGAATTTATCCATTAGAGCTGCCAAATGGTAAAAGAAGGGTGAAACATACTTAGGTAATCAGCTCCCGAGGGAAGGGGAGGCTCACCAAGAGAATGGTCTTATGCACCCTTCTATTCAGAATAGACTCATGGGAAAGTTAAACTCTGGAAAGGATCCTATTAGTCTAATGTTATAGAGGAGGAAGACCAGAGTTCAAATTCAGCCTTGGATACTTACTATGTGACCCTGGGCAAGTCACTTAACCTTGTCTGCCTCAGTTTCTGAAAGGGAGGAAGGAAATGGCAAACCACTCCAGTATCTTTGCCAAGAAAACACCAAATGGGGCCACTTAACCCTCTCTGACTCAGTTTCCTCATCTGTAAAATGAGCTGGAGAAGGAAATGGCAAACCACTCCTGTATCTCTGCCAAGAAATCCCCAAATGGGGTCACAGAGAGTCAGACAAGACTGAAATAACTGAACAACAACACGGAAGAGGAAACTGAGGCCCAGAGAGAAACAGCAGCCTGACCAAGGTTCACAATAATCAATGGATGGCAGTGCCTGGTCTCCTGACTACTACAAATCAGAGCACAAAATAAATGCCTGGGAGCTGAGGGGGATAGGGTGGGGAGAAGGGAGGACAAAGCAGCATTTCCAAACACTTTTTAAGCCCAGATACTTTTCAGCAAGACTGGCCCCCTGAAGGATAGGCCAATCCCCCACCAGTAGCTCTCCACCCCCAGCCCATCCAAGTGCCACAGGGCCTTCAGGAACTAATTGTTTATGCAAAGCTAAAGGCTCAGTTGCTAAGAAGCAACTGGTAGGGAGGGAAGGGGCAGCTTCTTTCTCCTGGACCAGGCCCAAAAAGGAAAAGCAGTGACCAGCCCTGTCAGAAGACAGGGGCATTCTTGTATCCTGGTCCAGGTCACAAAGTCTAATATACAGAACACCAGGGACAGGAAAAAGTCCTCAGTGCCAGAGCCAGGTTTGCCAAAGAGTCCCAGGGGACAGAATATAGGTGAGGGTAGGTCAGGTGAGAGCTAGGGAGGAAGAGCCTAGACCAGAACTGGGGAACATTCAGCCTCAAGGTCACATGCAACCCTCTATTTCCTTCTCCAGCTCATTTCACAGATGAGCAAACTGAGGCAAAATGGAGTAAGTGGCTTGCCAGGGTCATCAAGGGTCTGAGGCCAGATACCTACTAGCAAGGTGACCCTGGGCAAGTCACTTAAACATCCACTGAAGAAGAAAATGGCAAACCACTCTAGTATCTTTGCCAAGAAAACCTCACAGATACATGGTCCACAGGATCATGAAGAGCCCAACACTCCGAACAACAAAAATGTGCCAAGTGCTAGAGATACAAATTAAGTCAAAAAGGCTCAAGGAACTCACAATCTAATGGGGCCTGAGGGTGGGCACAACATACACTCAAGATAGGTACAGGACAAACTGGAAATAATCTCAGGGAGAAGGTATTAAGGACATTGAAACAACTCACTTTTTTTGTTGTTCTCAGTTTGTCTCATCTGAACATTAGGGTTGGACTAAAATGGTCTGCGGTCCTTCCCTGCTCTCACATACTACATCAATACCAAACTTCCTCCCACTGGCCACCCCTATCTCATCCCTCCTCCCCCATCCCTCCGGAATCAGCCTCTAACAGAGTCTCCTGGAGGCATCTCACCCTGCCCTGGTTCCCACATCTATTGTGGAGGATCTGGATCAGGGACACCAAGGACAAGAAGGGGAGAGGGAACTGAGGAAGGGCTGTTGGGGAGGCCGACAAGAGTTGCAAAGGCTGGAACAATGTAACTGAGTTGAAATTCCTGGCTGGAGAGGGAGTCCAACCAGACACAAAGGAGATGTAAATCCACCATTATCTTTCTCTACTTCATGGCCAACATGGGGGCGTCGTTTGGATCTTTGGGCTCCTGGCCCTTATACAAGTAAGGTCTCTCCCTTCCCCCTCCCATTGGGAATCAGGAAATCTAGGACTCAGTTCTTCCACTGAGCTCCCTTGCCTTGAGCATCAGTTTCCTCCTAAGGAAAATTTAAAAAGGCTGAACTAAATTAGGAGGTTAGACTAAAACAGTCCCCTCACATTTTATGGCCCTTCTTCCCTGGGGAGGAGGGGGAAGAAGCCCAGCTAAAGAGGTGGGCCTAAAGCCAAACCTTCAGTTTGCCAATTCTGGCTACCATAGCTCCCCTTCCTCCAGAGTCATTCCCAAGAGACACTCCAGGCAGTCGACTAATACCCTGAAGGCAAATGGAAACGCCCCCAAAAACCCCACAGGCCCTTGCTTTTTAATAGGAGGAATTAGGGTTCCAGAAGAGAATTCTCAGATCCATAGTAATCTCTCCAGTGGAGACATCTCTAGTCTCCTAAAAGGCCCAGAGAGAGGCTCAGGGGAGCAGATATGTCTCTAATCACCCCACTAAGGAGGCTGACTTTGGCTGGAGTCACCATAACCACAGGTCAGCTCTGTCAAGCCAAGGAAATCAGATGGATTCCCAAAGCCAGGAGACTTCTGAGGCAGCTGGCTGGCCCAGTGGATAGTCAGAAGGATTTGAGTTCAAATCCAGCCTCAGCCATTTACTAGCCATGTCACCCTAGGCAAGTCACTTAACCCCACTGCCTCCCAAAAAAGGTCTTCTTTCCTGGCTTTGTGCAGTCTACCATGCCTCCTAGAATGCTCTTACTCCTTACCTCTGTGACTCAGTTTCCTCAGCTTCCTTCAAAACTAAACTCTGATCTTACCTTCAAGGAGAGGTAAGATTCTTGGTCCCCACCCAGCAGTTGCTAGAGCCTTCCTCTCCAGAGATTAACTTCCATCTATGATCTAGTTATTTACATGTTATCGCCCTCATTAGAATGGGAGCTCAGGGAAAGTAGGGAGGGACTGGTTTTTATCTTTGTCTCCCTATGGATATGGATATGGCTATGGGTAGGGTAAAAAACTAAGAACTGAATGACAAGATTACTTTAGGGTCTCCCCTCTACCAATCTCAACTCAGAAGAACACAAACAGTAAAGCCACAGAGAAAATACTTTGTGAGGCATAAATTCTAAAGAAAAGGGAGCTTAAAAATCATTCTGTAAGTGTCCTGAAGGCAGGGACTAGTTTCATTCTTGTTTTTGTATCCCCAGGGTCTAGCACAAATGCTAGAACTTAAATTATTCTCCATCTTCTTTACCTCCCCAGAATTAAAAAAAGAAAGAAAAGAAAAAACGGGGCAGGTTATAACTAGGCCCCTTGGAGAAGAGAGCACCCTCTTTCCTTGCAACACCCTCCAGCCCCCTTAGAGGGAGGTATTGGCCCAATGCCCCAATTATGACACCACCCAGTCAAAAGGTCTTTGCCAATGCCCCTGCCTGGGGCCCCTCCTCCCCTCCAAAGACAAGCCTGCCAGGAAAAACATTCTCCAAAATCCAGATCATGACCCACTTTCACACACACACACACACACACACACACACACACACACACACACACACACACACACACACACACACACACACACCCCAAGTGACCTAGGCCTTTTGGGCCGGGACTCTCTCCTTCCCTCCTTGCCCCAGCTATTCTCTCCACCCCAGCCCTACCTCCCAGGATGCCCAGCCATTAAACAGAGCACCCAGGAGTTCAGAACAATTTGTTTCCAGGGAAAATAAGAGGGTGAGGGATGGAGGGAAGGCAGAAGGGAAAAATAAACCAGGCTAGGGATGGAATCACTGACATCCCAACTTAGTGACAGAGAAGGCAGGACATCCTGGTTTCCAGGTTTAGGAACACTTTAATAAAATGATGAAGGGGCTGAAATCAGCAAGAGGATACTGCTGAAGCTCCTAGTCCAAATCTTTCCCATGCCATAAGGAAATCCAAAAAGCCTAACGGGTCTTCTTAGTTCCATTTGGTTAGAGGAAGGAGGCTAGGTCAGGGCCAAAGCCAAGACCACCTCAGCACCTCCAAAAGGAATCTGAGAGGGGCGGCTAGGTGGCGCAGTGAACAGAGCATCGGCCCTGGATTCAGGAGTCCCTGAGTTCAAATACAACCTCAGACACTTGACACACTTATTTGGGCAAGTCACTTAACCCCAATTGCCCTCCAAAAAAAAGTAATCTGAGAAAAGGAAAAACTAGGAAAAACCAGCAACTGTCTAGAGTATAGTATGTTTTCGATTTTGGAGGGGGAGTGGGGAGAGGTTCAGAGGGTGCTCCCAGGCTACAGAGAGAGAATGACCCTAGGACAGTCGTCAAACTGGTCAGGACGCGGCAAAAAGGTCCTGTGGCCTCCAAGCACTACAGGACCCAAGTGCCTTCAGAAAACAAAGCAGTTTCCCTTTCTTTAAGGATATCAGACTTTCAGGAACTAAGAGAGTCCCAAGACTCTTAGGGGGCAAAAGTCCTTCTAAGAATATAAAACAAATCCTTCCTTACTTCAGATGGAGTCCATTGTTTCTTTCTGGTTCTCACTTGGTAGAAACTCAAATGCTGCTCCACAGACTAAAGCGAATGGTCAAGAGGCCTATAATAGGCCCTTCAACCCACAACTCTTCCCCACCCAGGGTCTCACTCTATAAAAAGGACATATGGACACTTCAGGGCTTCTTAAGTCTTTCTGTACAGCCTGGTTTGGCATTACCAAATGGGCTATTTCTAAAGTGCCTGCCACAGAGGAGTTGGTGAATAAATGTTTGCTCCCTTTCCCCCATCTGCCAGGGGCTCAACTATTCTGAGCCCCATTAACATCAGCACCCCTAGAAAGAATATTAAATAATTTGCAGCAGAGTGGGGGGGAAGGAGAAAGGCCTGCTCCAGAAGGCTTCTGTGGTCTCTTAAGTTTCCAGATGGTAGAATCCCCCTTCCACATACCTTGCACCTAGTAGACTGTTTTGGCTGGGCAATGACTCACAGCTGGCACACAAAGCTTGGCCTGGCCCTCCCCTTCCCACTGGCCCTGGGAAACAAATTTTCCTTCTCCTTCCAAGGCCCTACAGTCAGCCTTCAACCTCAGTAAAGTCGCCTATATGGCTTAGCTTTCAAAGAAAACCTTGGTAAAAAACTGAAATCTGTCCCAAACAGACCCTTTTGTTAAGCAACCAGTAACTACAATAACAATGATTATTAAAATGAATGATTAATGCCCCTGTCTCCCAGATCTCTGCCCATTCTCCAAGCCTCAGATCAGGAAATGACAAGGCCTCTTCTCACTCTTCTTACATTAAAGAAAATGGGAAGAGATTAAGGGGTGAAGGGATCTACTCCATACTTTAATATTTAAAGTGGACTCAGTCCTAAATGAGCCAATGACCCCAGATCAGTGGTACCCCCAAGAACAACTCTTGCTCTCTCTACACCTTACCCAGATGATACCGCACCCCCCCCCAACTATGGCCTCAAGAATAAAGGGCCCCTAACTCTGGTGTAATTGTTGGGGGGGAAATCTTCCCTCTACTTTTTTTCACATTCTTCTTGCTTGTAAGAAACTGTGCCTCCCTCTTTTAAGCTTTCCATAGTATTTGAGTGCAAAGTCAGAGGAAGAATCAGTTGGGGGTGGAAGAGAAAAAAAGGAATGAGCACTGAAGATACAAGGTCCCTTCCACCCCAGGTGTTACAAATTCTGCCACACTCCTGTCCATGGTATAAGGATTAGGACAGAGCCCCAAAGTTCTCCCAAGTATGTCAAGGAAACGGAGCAGAGGAAGGCAAGCCTTCTTCCTAACATCCTAAGTAAGAGGAATATTCCTCTCCAGAGATCGTCCTGTCCTTTCCTCTGCCTCTAGACTAAATTACCTATCTCATAACTAAGGAAAAAAATTCACCCCTTTTAAAATGATCTTATTTGTGGATCTCTGGGTGCAAGGCACACTCCTAGGGGTCGCATGTCACACCAGGAGAGAAAAGAACCAAGGATGCATCTAAAAAGACCCTCTTCTGTCCCAAATGGTAACCTATAGGGGTTTTTGCAGGAGGCCTTCCCTCATCTTCTACTAAGGAGAGACATGGAAAGTTAGAGCCAAAACATAAACCGTGTTACAGCCTGAAGCTGGGCATTTATTTCCATACCAGCTTTCAGGTCCTGCTGCTTTCAAGGCCTGGCCTTGGAGTGGGGAGGGGAAAACAACTTGCACTTGGGTACTAGGGAAGCCAGGATCCCCTAAACTGTTCACTCACTCTGTACTTGGGGTAAGAGGATGGAATCTCTTTGCCAGCTTCTACTTGGAGGAGTCAGTTATACAGGCTGTGTGCTGTCACACAGAGGAAAGGGAGAGGAGGGGGGATGGAGAAGAGGTACAGAGACTTCCCAAAAACAAATGCCTGTCTACACTTCCTCTTCCAGCCTAGGTAAGGAAGCATCAGGGGAGGGCAACCTATGAGCCAGGAAGAACACAGGGCACCTTCTGGGACCCCCTATTCCTGAGCTCACTTTTCTTCCTTCCCACTAACCAAGCAAAAAGGACTCTCCCTAAAACTCTCAGTTTTTCCAAACTGGCTGAGGTGGGCTCAGGGAAGCAGGAATACCTTGCAGCACAGCAGTGTATAAAGTGGGCACATCTTCAAGAGACATGACCTAGCACCCCTTTCCTGCCTTCCCTCCCCAAAACACCCTCCAAGTACGCTAGGAGAAGATTTATAGATGGGACCTTATTGGCCAGCTAGGTCAACCCCCTCATTTTACACATAAAGAAACAAAGGCCCCAGGAAGGTGCCAGGCCTGTGCCAAGGTCACACAGTAGTAACTGTCAAAAGCAGCATCTGAACCCAGTTTCTCTGACCTAGAACTAGAGCTCTTTTCACTATACCCTGTTCCTTTCTGACTCTCTTCATGAATGTTCCCTATTCCTAGAAGGAAAGAAGCCAGGGAGATACACCCCTTTAAAGGCTACAGGGCACACTCCCAAATGCCAGGCTAGAGTATAATGTGCCTCAGGAGCTCTCATTGGAACTGGCCCCTCCGGGTGTCCAAACTAAACTAAACACCCACTCACCAAGAATATGGAGGGGTACAGAGAGAGTCTCCCTCCTTTATCCCACTCCTATGCAGAAGTCAAGACAAGCTATCATTAATTCTTTTCTCCCAGCTTCCCTTCCTTCTAGGCCCTAGCAGGGGTGTCACCGTAACAACAGCCCCAGAGCTCCAAGGGCAAGTTCTGTTGGAATAGAGAACTTCACCCCCTCACCCTCTGACTCTGGGAGGACAGGGACAGCAAGGAAGTTAGAGCAGGAAGGGGGAGGAGAGAAGGGGGAAAGAGACAAAGTGTCCAGTGAGCTAACCCTGGCCTTCCAAAAGAAAAATCAGCCCAAGTCCCTGAACAAACCTGGCCTGGAAATCCCAGGCCTGCTGCCCCTCCCCTCCCCCAGTCCCCCAAAGAACAGTTCTGGGGCCAAAAAGAGAATACACGGAACACTCAGGCCTGAAAAAGGGAGAGGAGGGGGTGGGGGAGGGGAAAGGGGACGAGATAGGAACCAAAAGGAAGGGACTAGGACAAAAGTAAAAGGGACAGTCTCAAGGTCGCCAGGTGGACGTGGCTCCAGGGAAACCACCTGGAAGGGTGGGTGGAGGAGGGAAGGGAAGTGTGGGGACATGCTGGATTTCCTCAATAGAACTCAAAGAACTGCAGGGAAGGAACCCTGAATTCGAAACACAACCATTCCACCTCCCCATCCAATCCCCAAAACAGACTAATGGGAATCAGATGAGCAAGCTAAGGTATTGGGGGGGGGTTATTTTTATAAAGCCCATCCTGGTGTGAAGGAATTTCCAAAAGGCCACCTCTCTCAACAACACCTTTCCCCCCAATTTCTTAGATTTCCCTTAAACTCAAACAGTTCTGGCCCCCAACACCCTCCCCACCAGCAACCTACTGAACAATCAGCTCACTCTTTGTTCTACAACCAAGCTCCCTGACCCCACCTAAGGACAACCGCCCCCCCCCACACCCCATTCTTCCACTCATCCCCATCTACTCCAGCTGGGCATCCAAAGGGCCTAACCACAGTCCCTTGCTCCAGGCTGCAACTAGTTTACGGGTTTTACCCTTTGGGGGTAAGAGGAAGCCAAGAAGAGGGAGTTCTGAACCTGGGGGTGGACGGTGAGGGGTGCTTCGGTCTGCCTCTCCTTAGAGGCTCTTATCTCGGGACCCCCTCCCAAACACAAACACTCGGTGTAAGCCCATCCTTGTGCTCAGTCTCCATCGATGGCCCCCAGCCTACAGCCAAGAAATTGGGGGAAGGGGTAGACACCCAAAAGGGATAGTGTAATGGGGCCCCCCAGTCTCTGCCCCGCCCCCCTCCCCCTAACCCGGCGCTTCCGCCTACTTGGCGCTCAGCGCGGTAGAGGGAGCGGCTCCTTCCCGGGGCCCGGGGGAGCCTGGGGATGAGGGGTTCAAGTCTGGTCCCCAAAAGTCCTACAGTCTGGCTCCCCTGCCCTTCCCCACCCCCAGCCTCAGCATCCCCGAGCCCACGCCGCCTCCCGGAGCGGCCCCTGGACAGGCATGGGATGGACGTCCCCCTCCACTGAGACCCTAGAAATGGGGTATCCCGCCCCCCATCCCGAATCCCAGCGACTGGAGCAGGGGTTGCTCCCAGCCAACCTGGGTCCCCTCCCCTCTGATCCCCGCAGAGATCCTGCACCCCACGTCCCCACCTCCGCCCCCTTAAATTGTCCGAGCTAGGGGGAGGAGGGGGAGGCGGCCCCTCCGCTAGTCCAGGACCCCGCAGAGGAGGCTGCAGGCAGGCGCCGGGCTTCGGACGCTCTCCTCCCTGAGCCCCGCCCGGCTCACTGGGATGCAGCCGGGGCGGGGGGGAAGAGGGGGGGCACAGCCTGGCGGCGGTGGCACCTCGCTC
>NW_027187370.1:2886718-2887116 GCF_028583685.1 Petaurus breviceps papuanus
GGGGGGGAAGAGGGGGGGCACAGCCTGGCGGCGGTGGCACCTCGCTCACCTTGTCCAAACAGTTCACCTTCTCCGTGGGGTACACGATCTTGCCGCACCGGGCACAATTGGGGTTCATGGTGGCGGGCGGAGCGGGCCGGGAGCGCCCAAGCTCGCGGATCTGGTCTTCTCCCTCCCTCTTCCCTTCTCTCCTTCCCCAGGCAGGCTGCGGCGGCGGCAGCAGCAGGGGCTGGAGCTGGTGAACTGGCCTCCGCCTCCGCCCTGCTTCCCCTAATAAACACGGCCGGGAGGAGGGGCTGCACCGGGGCGGGGAGCGCGCGGCCGCCGCCGACACGGAGGCGCGCTCCGAGGGGAGGCCGGGAGTGAGCCAGGCGCGCTTATGTGGCGCGCTCCCGGGG